>NC_064851.1:30317418-30602418 GCF_024139225.1 Suncus etruscus | reverse complement strand
CTTGTCTTCTTTCTTCTATTATCTTTGGCACTCTGCAGCTGAGCTCCATATCTGGTTCCCTATTGTTTGTAAGAGTATTTTCTTTCAGTTGTCTTCTCCTGTGTTACCCCTTTTTTTCTCTTAATGGGAAAGAAACAGCTCTTCTTGTACAAAACAATAGTTTTCAGGCTTCAAAGAAATTTTTAGACCCGTTAGTTGGATTGTCTAGTCTAGATCGTTTCTAAGCTTCACTTTTCTACTTTATAGATACTATAAATCAGTGTTTCTCAGTTCTTTCTTGACCATGGCTCCTTTCTGACCTTGCTTTCTTTCTATGCTGTGCCCTATTCCCCATAATTAGCCCCTTAGTCTCATTTACTAGGGGGTTAGCCATTTACATGATTTTTAATGGTAGCCTTCTTGGAATATCCTGGGAGCCCACAAGAGGCTGGTTATAGGAGGCCCCCATTTGAGTACTGTTCTACATCATATATATGCAGCGGTAATGACTTAACCAAAAAAAGTTTATGTTAAAGAATTACATGACGTGAATAGCCTGGACCATTAATAAGCAACCCAGGTTTATGTTCTAGACATAGGAAATTCATGTTGCTAACTTTTGACATTTGTTCTTGCTTTGATTCTCACTTGGTTTGTCTACATGGTCGCATTACTTTTTTTTTAATTTAAATCCTTGGTGAAATTGAATATTATAATAGAAGATAACTATCTTTAACATTGAGGATTGTCAATACAGTTCTTAAAATAAGGCATTCTGTTTTGGTAATTATTGTAGAAACAAAGGGTTATATAAAGCAGTGTCTTTTTCTTTTCCTTTTTTTTTTTTGTGTGTGTGTTTTTGCGCCACACCTGGTGACGCTCAGGGGTTACTACTGGCTATGCGCTTAGAAATCCCTCCTGGCTTGGAGGACCATATGGGATGCTGGGGGATCGAACCAGGGTTTGTCCTGGGTTAGCCGCATGCAAGGCAAATGCCTTACTGCTTTCGTCATCACTCTGGCCCCTAAAGCAGTGTCTTTTTTGAGCTTTAGTAAGAATTGATACTGAAGTAGTGTTTTATTCTATGGTGCTTTTCAGCTTAATGTTTATTTTTTTCTTTCAGTTCTTACTCATTTATTCTGCACATGTGATTATAAAAACTGGAAATTTTAGATCAGAATCATAGCTGATACTATTTAAGAGAGTTTCAGAATTTTGTAGTTAGATTTGAAGTAAAAGTAGATAAAAGTTTGGGGGATGGTAGTTTAACAACAAGTAAATGACTAAGATCTGTAGAGTTTGAGATCTATCTGAGTTTAGATTAAGTTTACTATTCTCTATTGTATTCTGTGATAGAATGAAAATTTATGGGGTCTGGAAGAGAGGTAGGGTGTCTGATTAATATTTATAATTCATCACATTTTCTTTCCTCAGTTCCAAAAAGGTTCATGTTTATTAAATGGTAGGTGACATAGTAGGGAAAAGTACATTTTAGCTACATATTTCAATTCCAGTTGGGTGTTGAATAGGATTTTCATCATGTGCCCCCTTTTTGGTGAGGGGACCACAATCAGTGGTGCTCAGGGGTACTTCTGGCTTTGTGCTCAGGGATTACTCCTGCAGAGATTCTGGGGACCATAGAGAGTAACGGGTAATCCTTTGTCCACTGCATTCATGGCTGAGTGAGCTGTGTGTAAGGTAAGCATTCTACCTGCTATACCTACCCTAGCTCCAGGTGCTTCTTTTTTAGTAAGTAAATACATTTCTTTTTTTTCTTTTGGTTTTTGGGTCAACATCCGGCAGCACTCAGGGGTTACTCCTGGCTCCATGCTCAGAAATTGCTCCTGGCATGCTCAGGGACCGTATGGAATGCCAGGATTCGAACCAATGACCTTTTGCATGAAAGGCAAAAACACCTTACTTCCATGCTATCTCTCCGACCATAAATACATTTCTTTTTTGGGGGGACCACACCCGGCGGTGCTCAGGGGTTACTCCTGGCTGTCTATTCAGAAATAGCTCCTGGCAGGCATGGGGGGCCATATGGAACGCCAGGATTCGAACCAACCACTTTTGGTCCTGGATCGGCTGTTTGCAAGGTAAATGCCGCTATCTCTCCGGGCCCCATAAATACATTTCTTGATATTTTTCCTCAGCAACTTATTTTCAGCATAAATAGAATTTTGTGCACTAAACTTTTTTCATTAAATTATTTTAGTAACTGTATTTTATAGCTTAAAATGAGGTAACTGCTGCTTTAGTTTATAGTATTTGTTAGTTTTTGGGTTACACCAACCAGAGCTCAGGGTACATATAGGATGCTAGAGATCCAATTTGCATGGTTTTGCCAATGTACAAGGAAAGCGCCTTACCTGCTTTATTTCTCTGGCCCTAGTTCATAATATTTTACTGTGGATGGAAAGAACAATTTTTAGAGTCACTTGAAATAATGATAACACTATAAAGCACTTTTTGAAAACTAAATTGTGAAGTTTGTTACAGTATTTATTTTGTATATGCCTATCTGAAACAGAAAAGATAAGAAAATAACTAAAACAGAAGAAAAAATTGATCAGAGAGAAGAATGTTAAAACTTTTTTAAATTCCAGTTTTTAGAATTAGTCAATTTGTTGTTGTTGCTGTTGCTGTTTTGTTTTGGAGCCATACCTGGTGGTGCTCAGGTTTTACTCCTGGCTCTACACTCAGGAATTACTCCTGGTGGTGCTTGGGGGACCATGTAGGTTGCCGGAAGTCATGTCCAGGTTAGTCACATGCAGTGCAAATTCCCTAAGGTCTATACTATTGCTCTGGCTCTGAATTTCAAACAGTTTTTAACCCTTAAGTGCATACAATATATTAATTTCACTCAAATCATTCTCATAGTCCTCTATTTGGTTGGTGCTTTCAGAGCCAAATTTTTATTAGTACCTAATAATTAAAATGAGTCTGAATTGTGATTTATGACTATTTAAATTGAATATTGCCTAAAAGGCAGGGCTTTTCAAAATCTAAAAGATTTTGAATTTTAGAGAATTTGACTAATTGGTAGGTCTTAGACAGGGCTTAGACAGGGTAGGAAATGTCTAAGATGAAACTAGTTTTTAGACAGTGCTATAAGATACAAGAGTTTGAAGTACCAAATGATTTTTGCTATAGAATTGATTTTCTTTAATAGGGCTCAATATCAAAGAATTCTAGAACTCTAGAACTTGGTCTTCATTGTATTTGTTGAATGGAATAAAATTATTAGGGAATAAGACAAGAAGGTCTGAGTTACATCAGTTTTGGTTTCTGGAGTGATGAAATAATAGGCTTTTCTATATGATGTGATATAAATGTATACATGGGGACTAATAATTGCTTATTTTATTGATGTGGTCAAGAATTTGCTGTCATTGAGATTAGTGTGGAAAGAGAAGGGCTGGAATGTTTGTTACTGGGAGCATTTGAAGTTTTTATGCCCATAACTGGTATCATATGTTAGTTTTTAATTAACTTTTGCTTTGTGGTCACATTGAGCTATTTATGGCACTGTGCTCAGGATTGAGAAGCTGGGTCAGTTGCAGGTAAGGCAAGCTCCTAAATTCTTGAATATCTCTCCAGCACCATATTTTACTTTATTTATTTAACTTTTTTTTTTTTTTACTTTTTTTGAGCCATACTTGGTGACACTCAGGGGTTACTCCTGGCTATGCGCTCAGAAATCGCTCCTAGCTTGGGGAAACATGGGATGCTGAGGGACGCTAGGTTGGCACATGCAAGGCAATGCCCTACCGCTTGCGCCAGCACATTTTGATTTTTTTTGGCAGTGCTCAAGGTTTATTCCTGGTGGGCTCAGGAGACTGTATGGAGTGTCAGGGAATGAACTCAGTTCGGCCACATGTAAGACAACCTTATCCACTTATTATCTCTCCAGCCCTGTATTCGACATTTTAAGACATAAAGATTAACATTGTTTTCTGTGTTTGTAAAATATTACTTTTGCAATATTATTACTATTGCAATATTATTTTGAGTTATAAATTATGAGTATCAAGTTGCTTCAGATTTTATAATAGAAATTTCTGAAAATATATATTTGGGGCCAGAGAGATAAGACTATGGACTGTGTACATGTGTGTACATGTATCTAGCAGGTTAAAGTTTGATCTGCTTAGTAGAAGCAGCCTGCTGCCAAGTGTGGCCCAAATTAAAAAAAAGTAATTCACACAAGAAATTATATTTTCTTTGTATATTTATATAGATATTTCATATTTACTTAGAAATAATACTGGTGGGCTCAGGGGACCAACATGGGGTTCCGGGGATCAAACTAGGATGCTGCAGATGTGTTAGCATCCCTAAGCAAAACCTTAGTGGGTTAGATAATTCTCACTAGGAATAAGCGGGTACACAAGATGGACGAATATGAAATATGAAAATGAGGGCCCAGAGAGAGAGCACAGCAGAGATAGCACAGTGGTGTTTGCCTTGCAAGCAGCCGATCCAGGACCAAAGCTGGTTGGTTCGAATCCCGGTGTTCCATATGGTCCCCCGTGCCTGCCAGGAGCTATTTCTGAGCAGACAGCCAGGAGTAACCCCTGAGCACCGCCGGGTGTGGCCCATAAACCAAAAAAAAAAAAAAAAAAAGAAAAGAAAATGAAATAAATGAGACCACATAAAATGCATTGTATGGGGACTCTCGTCCAAGAGACGAAAGACAAATTTTATTTTTCAGCTGATGACATTTTTAAGCATGGGCTCTGGAATGCAGGGTGTCTCAGGGAGAACAAAGAGTAGGAGAGCAGTACAATGGGGAAACAGGCCTACAATCTACATATCAAGTGACTATCATAGGTGAGAAAGACCCCTGTTGGAGGGCTGTGAAACAAGAGCTAGAGATGTTTTTGGTTTAGCAAAAAGCAGGTTTTTCAAGAAACCAGGAGGAGAGAGACAGAGATATTTATGATGTTTATGTAGTTGCTGGAAAATAGATTTTAGGGGAGACGGAAATAATTGTTTACCATCATAGAGCTAAACTCAGAAAAACAAGCTGCTGGCTCCAGGTTATACTAGAAATACGAGTCACAAATAAACTAGCCAGCAGGGAACTTTATGCGAGCTTTGGTACTGACATTTCTTTGTTTGTAGGAAAGCTGAGGCTGGATTTCTATAGTGGCCAAATAAAGAGAAAATGTAATGTTACAGCCATGTTGGGATTACCGCCAATAATCCACGCAAAGGGTCAAATGATTGACTTCTCTGAGCGGGCCTTTTGGCAAATAATTCTTTGGGAGGAAGGCACTGCCCCAGGAAGGCAAAAAGCCATGTCTGGTGTGTGCTCCCCTAAGTGGGGGGTAACACTAGGACTGGCCACATACAAGTCAAGTGCCCTACCCCTTGTACTATTGCTCCAGCCCAAGGTATTTAAATTTTTTTTTTTTGTGGATTTTGGGTCACACCCGGCAGTGCTCAGAGGTTTTTCCTGGCTCCGTGCTCAGAAATTGCTCCTGGCAGGCACGGGGGACGCTGGGATTTGAACTGATGTCCTGCATGAAAGGTAAATGCCTTACCTCCATGCTATCTCTCCGGCCCCAGGTATTTAATTTTTAAAGTGAGTAACCTTACATTTAGTACTTCTGATTACATGAAATAGTTTTTAAATTTAAAAATTTTTAAATTTGGGCCCGGAGAGATAGCACAGCGGTGTTTGCCTTGCAAGCAGCCGATCCAGGACCAAAGGTGGTTGGTTCGAATCCCGGTGTCCCATATGGTCCCCCGTGCCTGCCAGGAGCTATTTCTGAGCAGACAGCTAGGAGTAACCCCTGAGCACCGCCGGGTGTGGCCCAAAACCCATGTGGCCCAAAACCCAAAAAAAAAACAAAAAAACAAAAATTATTAAAATTTATTTTTATTTTTGGGCTATGCTCAAGGCTCAGGGTTTTTGGGCTATGCTACTGCTAGCTCTATGCCCCAGGGATCACTGCTGGAGGTACTCAATGCCATGTGGTGCGGGGGATTGAATCCAGGCTTCAGGCTTAGTCCTTTGGTGGAAAAAAAAAATTTTTTTTTTGGTAGTTGATAATTACAAGTTACCCTATTTTAATCTTGGCAGAGTTTGTATGTCTTAAAAAATGTAAACAAATTGTTAATTTTTATTTTTGGTTTTGGCACTACACCTGGCTGTATTCAGGCCTTACTCCTGGTTCTGTGCAAGGCATCAGAAGTACCTGGCGTTGCTGCAAAGGACAGTTTGTGACACTGGGATCGAACCAAGGTTGGGTAAATGCAAGGCATTGTAGCCTTACCCGTTAGATATATTAGACCCCTAAATTTATTTGGTAGATGATGATGATGATGATGATGATGATGATGATGATGATGATGATGATGATGATGATGATGCAGGAGATGTTTGGGGTTATTTCTGGCTTTAAAGTCAAGGATCACATCGGGTGGGGCTCAGGAGATCATGTTGGATGCTAGGAAATGAACCTTGGTTGGCCACATGCATGGCAAGTGGACCCCCTGTACTATCTCTCTAGCTTTAGATACTTAATGGGTTAGGGAGATAGGTCAAAGGGCTGGATTACATGCATGGCATGCATAAAGTCTTGAGGTCAAGTTATGATGTCATCCCTACTTTACTTTCCCCTCTCCTATTTCCCTAGCTTCAATAGCTTTAACTACCCCTTATTGTTGGGTATAGCTGTGGTATTGCCAGCTTGCATACTGAATTTGATAGCTAGTCAGCCAGCCACATATATGCCAGGAGTGAACCTCAGACTTGAGCTCTACTTGTGAAGCCACTCCCTACCCCCATTTTCTTTTCTGTTTTGTTTTGTTTTTGGGTCACATCTGATAGCGCTCAGGAGTTACTCCTGGTTCTACGCTCAGAAATTGCTCCTGGCAGGCTCGAGAGACCATATGGAATGCTGAGATTTGAACCACCTTTCTTCTGCATGCAAGGCAAATGCCTTAATTTCATGCTATCTCTCTGGCCCCCCACCCCTATTTTTAAATGCTATGTTATATTCTGCAAGAAAGCTACACTATTTATAATGTCCATATTGTGTGACATATCAAATAGGAAAGAGTTCCCTTTCATGTTCTTTTAGCATGTCTTTTGTTCATTGTATCCTTTCCAATTAGAAATTTCCAATTGACAAAGATTGTGTTTGATATATGAGGGAATATCCATTGGAAAGTTGTAGGCAGGGGTAAACTATGGGGAAAGTACCAAAAATTGAGAGAAATGGAAACTTTTACATTGGAATTTTTGTATTATAGCCTTTATTGGCCTCTATCTTTCCATCCTGCCCCCATTTAGAGTTGGACTGAAAGTGGCAGAGTACTCTTTTGGAGGTAGCACACCCAGCAGCACTCAGGGTTTACTTCTGCCTTTATGCTCAGGAATCAGTCCTAGCTGGATCGGAGAACCATATGATATGCCAGGGATCAAACTCAGGTTGTGTGCAAGGCAAAGGCCCTGTCCACTGTACTGTTACTCCAGTGCCAGGGTGGAATACTTTTTTTTGAAAGCTAAACAGAAAAGAAGCAAAAATGGATGCTAATTCTTTTTTGTTTTGGGATCACACTAGGCAGAGCTCGGTTATTCTGGCTCTGCTTTCAGAAAAGGAGTGTATACTTGAGATATTAATTCTCTTGGTTTCTGACTGGAGAATATTTGGAAAATATTAAGTCACTGTACCCAGTGATTCATCTGTATTTTTACAATTCTTGGATGTTTACTTTTTTGTTGTTGTTGGGGGCATGGGAGGCATACTTGCAATGCACAGGGCTTACTCCTGACTCTACACTCAGGGCTTACTCCTGGTGGTATTTGGGAACCATCGATGATTTCACAGATCAAACCCAGGTTGACATTTTGCAAGGCAAGTATATGCCTTCAGACCTCAAAATTTCTTTTCTTTTCTTTTCTACTTTTGGGTCAAACTCAAAGGTACTCAGGGATCACTCCTGGCAGGGCTCGGGGGGGCCATATGGGATAGTAGGGATTGAACCCAGGCCTGCTGCTTGCAAAGCAAGCTTCCTACGTACTGTTCTATCACTATGGCCCCTTGTCCCTCAAATTTCTATCTGAAAAATACCAAGTATAGGGGTTGGAGCAATAGCACAGCAGGTAGAGCATTTGCCTTGAACAGGGCAGACACCAGGTCAATCCCTGGCATTCCATATGGTTTCCCGAGCCTGTCAGGAATAATTTTTGGACACAGAGCCAGGAGTAACTCTAGTGCCATCAGATGTGGACCAAAAACAAAACTGAACCCCCAGCAAAAAAAAAAAAAAAAAAAAAAAAAAAACAAAGAAAAAAAAC
Source organism: Suncus etruscus (assembly GCF_024139225.1). Taxonomy (NCBI): domain Eukaryota; kingdom Metazoa; phylum Chordata; class Mammalia; order Eulipotyphla; family Soricidae; genus Suncus; species Suncus etruscus. Next base: position 30,594,122 of record NC_064851.1, on the reverse strand, counting down.
CAAGTATATCCTTAAAAATTTAGCAGGAATTAAAACTAGCATGCACATGTACATAGAAGTTAAAAGATGGAAAAGTTAAAGATAGGTATGGATTCTATATTTCTTTTTTTTTTTTTTTTTGGTTTTTGGGCCACACCCTGTGACGCTCAGGGGTTACTCCTGGCTATGCGCTCAGAAGTTGCTCCTGGCTTCTTGGGGGACCATATGGGACGCCGGGGAATCGAACTGCAGTCCGTCCTAGGCTAGTGCAGGCAAGGCAGGCACCTTACCTCCAGCGCCACCGCCCGGCCCCGGATTCTATATTTCTTAAATGAATTATTTGCTTGGGGACTTCCATCCTTTTTTACTTTATACTCCCTATAAATTTCACTTGCTAAATTTTATATTTCTGGAGACTAAGGAGTCCTGGGTCTTCTGTTTTACTCTTAGCCATGTCAAGCTAGGATCACAAGTTTCTCTCCAGCTGCTTAATTTTTAAAAATTCTACCACAAACAAAAGTTTTGGATGTCAAATAGATTATCAAAGGACTTTTCATGATATTTGTTAAAATAAAATTTCATATAAGAGTGAATTGAATGGAGCCGGCGAGATAGCATGGAGGTAAGGCGCTTGCTTTCATGCAGGACGGTAGTTCGAATCCCGGCATCCCTTATGGTTCCCTGTGCCTGCCAAGAGTGATTTTTGAGCGCTGCTGGGTGTGACCCAAAAACAAAAACCAAAAAAAAAAAAAAAAAAAAAAAAAAAGAGTGAGTTGTATGAAAAAAATAGTATTTGTGTTTTTGCTTCCTAAGAATGTTTGGAGAGAACATGAGAAATGACTGGGATAATTTTAGGTTTAAGATTACCATTTGAATCACCAAGAATAAGTCTTGAATTTGAGAAAGATCTCCTCTGTGGCCTTCATTCTGAGAGGCAACCACAGTGAAAAAGCATGATGTGAGAATCCTGCTTTTCCACTTAATTGGATTGTGTGGCTTTGAATAGATAAGATGTCTGTATCTCAGTTGTTTTATTTATAAAACAGGTTTATAATAGTACATATAGTAGTCATTTTAAGACTTAGTGAGTTAATGTGCTTAAAGCATGTAGCATTGGAACTTGGAACTTGTTACGTACCAGGTCTTAGCCATTAATCATATTTTTAAAAATGCTGGAAAAGAAATTATGCTTAATTTAATCAAATGGGTTATACTTAGATTAAAAATGCTAGCTTTCTACTTTTGTTTTAGATATATTAACTATTACCTCTTTCTCATTATTTTGTTTACATTTTTGAAGGTTTCCCAATGAGTGGATCATGATGACCGTATTGTAGGGACTTGCCATAGTATGGCTGCTTCCCGATCTACTCGTGTTACAAGATCAACAGTGGGGTTAAACGGCTTGGATGAATCTTTTTGTGGTAGAACTTTAAGGAATCGTAGCATTGCTCACCCTGAAGAAATCTCTTCTCATTCTCAAGTGAGATCAAGATCACCAAAGAAGAGACCAGAGCCCGTGCAAATTCAGAAAGGAAATAGTAATGGGAGAACTACTGATTTAAAACAGCAAAATACTCGAGAATCATGGGTAAGCCCTAGGAAAAGAGGACTTTCTTCTTCAGAAAAAGATAACACAGAAAGGCAGTCTGTAGAAAATTGTGAGAGAAGGCAAACAGAACCTGTTTCACCAGTTTTAAAACGAATTAAACGTTGCCTTAGATCTGAAGCAACAAACAGTTCAGAAGAAGATTCACCTGTAAAATCAGACAAAGAGTCAGTAGAACAGAGGAGTACAGTAGTGGACAATGATGCAGATTTTCAAGGGACTAAACGAGCTTGTCGATGTCTTATACTGGATGATTGTGAGAAAAGGGAAATTAAAAAGGTGAATGCCATTGAGGAAGGGTCACTTAATTCTGCAGTAGTTGAAGAACTCACAGGCTATTTAGCCGTCAATGGTGTTGAGTCTGGTGATGCCGCTGTTATAAACTGTGATGACTGTCAGCCTGATGGGAACACTAAACAAAACAGCACTGATTCCAATGTGCTGCAGGAAAAATCAGTAGCTGAAAATGGGGATTCAGAAACCCACACGTCAGTGTTCCTTGAACGTAGGAAGGAGGACAGTTATGTAGACCATAACGTGCTTTGCACAGATTCAGAAGTACAGGTCAAGTTGGAGGACCACAAAGTAGTAACTGCTAGCCTGCCTGTGGAACGTGCTAATCAACTGACAACTAAGCCAGCTAAAGGCCCTATTTCTGAAATTCAGTCATCTGTAAGGGATTCTGAGGAGGAAGTAGATGTAGTGGGAGATAGTGCCTCAAAAGAGCAGTGTAATGAAAATACCAATAACATCCTGGACTCAGCTGTCGCAAGTTTGCCAGTCTCTGGAGAACCAGAACAATCTCTTCTAGACTGTGTTTCAGCTCAGATGATGTCTTTATCAGAACCTCAAGAACATCGTTATACTCTGAGAACTTCACCACGAAGGGCAGCCCCATCCAGAGGTAGTCCCACTAAAAGTAGTTCTCCTTGCAGAGAAAATGGACAACTTGAGAATGATCTTAGTTCCACTGAAACAAAGGCAACCGTTAGTGATAATATAAGTGAACTTCCCACAAATCCTGATGAATTTTCTGAGAAAGAAAAAGGATTATGTTGTGACTCTGAAAATTATGGGAGTGAAGGACTAAGCAAGCCATTGTTGGAAACAAGACTCAATATTGGACATTTGCCATCTGCCAAAGAGAGTGCCAATCCGCACATTACAGAGGAGGAAGATGAAGATCCTGATGTTTATTTCTTTGAATCAGATCATGTGGCACTGAAACACAACAAAGAGTATGTGTAAATATGGTAACCATGAATTCTGCTTTGTTTATTATTCCCCCAAGTTCTTTTTAATATAATGATAAAATGTCAGTAGAATTTTTATTCCACCTAAGATTAATGTTTTATCTTCAATTAAAATTAATTACAATGATTTTATTAACTCAAAAAATGACAATCCTAAAACAAAGATTCCGAATTTAATACTCAATTCACTGACTATGGTTTTATACTTTTGGTATGTTAGTCATCTGAATTAGATATGTTGAGACAATTTATGGTACTTTTTTTTTTTTAATAAAAAGAAAAGTTTTATACCATTTGAATTTATAACATGGAAAGTAAAATCGGATTTTTATTTAGAGATTCTGAGGAAGTGGCAAGAGACACACAGAGAGAGATAGAGAAACATGTGCAAGAGAGTGTGGGCTTCTCCAAAGTGAGAGGAAAATGGAAACACCTTTAATTATAACTATAAACTTAGATTTATAGCAGTACAGCTCTAAAGTATTATTTTTGTATGTTAGAGAACAATTAATGAGCAAATAAGAAAAAAATATGAAAGACAACATATCTACTTTTGTGTTATTATATTTAATTTTCAATTAAACTTTTGATTTAAAATGTTCTTTATGCATTCTTTCACTTTTGTGCTTTTAGGTAGTAGATATTGTTGTTATAGCTAACTGTAAATTGTACTTAGTATATATATATATATTCTGTTGGCAAATGAAGTTTACATAAAGACTTTGAGTGAGTCTTTTCCTTTGTTTATTGAAGGTTTTTTTGTTTGTTTTAGTTTTGGGCCACACACACCTGTGATCTGAGCTTACTCCTACCTAGCTTTGTGCTTAGGGATCATCACTGGTAGACTGAGGGGACCATATGGGTACCAGAGATTGAAATTAGGTTGACTGCATGCAAAGCAAGCACCTTACCTGCTATACTATCTCTGCAAATCAAGATAGCTTTTTCGTGATTATAAATTAAGGGGAGGGAGCTTCTTAAAATGTTTTTAGTTCTCAGTCTTTGTGATTAAGACCATTTTAAAAATTAATTAAGTGTTCGTTTTGCTTTTCTTTGAAGTGTTGAGGGCAATTTTAATAATGAATTACATAGTCTAGCTGTTAAGACATGCTTTGAATGCAGCTGATCTCAGTTTGATCCTTGGCACCACATAGTCCTCTAAATATCTTTGGGTGTGGGTCAAAGTTAACTATTAACATTGCTTGTAAATATGCTTATAAAATTCATGATCAGCAACAATAGAAGTCAAACATAACATCTTGGCTTCTGAATGAATATAACAGATTATAAAGACTATAGGTACTTTTTGAGAAATAATTCTTAATATTTTTGATGTGACAATTACATCATAAGAAACTTGTCGTGCATTATACAAACAGTTCAGGTTTACATATTATGATATGGTCTTTTTTGCATAGGTCTCTTTCCTGAATATTTTCTTTTATTTATGAACAGTACTTTTATACTGGGTTTAATAGAGGCATTTTATTTGATAATTTTACTTACTTATTTTGTAAACTGTTAGTATTTTCCAGAATTTTAAACGAAGTTCAGTTGGGATAAAACAGTAGTTTTACAGTGAGTTTTTTCCATTTGAGATGAATTGAGTTATTACTGTTAAAATTATGTTTTGTTTTGCTTTGGTTTTTGAGCTACACCTGGCAGTGCTCGGGGTTACTCCTGGCTTTGCACTCAGAAATCACTCCTAGCACGCTTGGGGGAATCACATGGGGTGCCAGGAATTGAACCCCAGTCCTCCCCGGGTTGGCCACGTGGAAGGCAAACACCTTACCACTGTGCTAACTCTCCGACCCCAAAATTATATATATCTTTAAAAGTAAAGACATAAGGAACTGGAGAAATAGAATAATACATAGGGTGCTTGCCTTGCTTGCAGCTGATTCAGGTTCAATTTTCAGAATTCCATACAGTCTCTTAAGGGCTGCTTGGAGTGATTTGTATATATTATATACATAAAGGAATCAGAACATATCTTAGAAAATAAAAATAAGTCTGATTAGGGGGCCGGAGAGATAGCATGAAGGTAAAGCGTTTGCCTTGCATGCAGAAAGACAGTGGTTTGAATCCTGGCATCCCATCTGGTCCCTCGAGCCTGGCTGGGTTTGATTTGTGAGCATAGAGCCAGGAGTAACCTCTGAGTGCTGCTGGGTGTGACCCAAAACAAAAGTCTGGTTAGACTTCAATGGTATTGATAGTGGACAATATTTCTCTATAAATAATCATATATTTGGTCAAAATTTCCTGATAATTTAAATTCTGATATTTTATCATTCTATTCTAAATTTATGAGAATAAGAAAGACAGTTTTCCTTTTTTTTTTTTTTTTTTTTTGTTGTTGTTGTTTTTGGGTCACACCCGGCTGTGCTCAGGAGTTACTCCTGGCTGTCTGCTCAGAAATAGCTCCTGGCAGGCACGGGAGACCATATGGGACACCGGGATTCGAACCAACCACCTTAGGTTCTGGATCGACTGCTTGCAAGGCAAACACCGCTGTGCTACCTCTCCGGGCCCAAGAAAGACAGTTTTATATGTTCTTCGAAGATATAGCATTATTTTAAATTTTGATGGTAGTTTTATTGTAAAATTACCCCATGAGCCCTAATTCCAACCCTGAGTGGACAGATCTGAAGCGGAGTAACCACGAAGAATTAATAAATCAAGCCAATCAGGTGAGAATCATGGAGTTGGTTGGCTTCAATCCTCGTGGTCCCTCTCTGAGCCAAGCCAAACTGAAACCTCTTTTTTTACCAACCTGGAGTGGGGAGGGACAAAAATACCTATATCAAGCATTTTTTGTTTTGTTCTGTTTTTGGGTCACACCCGGCAGCGCTCAGGGGTTACTCCTGGCTCTAGCTCAGAAATCACTCCTGGCAGTCTCAGGGAACCATATGGGATGCCGGGATTCAAACCTCCGTCCTTCTGGTTGCAAGGCAAATGCCTTACCTCTATGCTATCTCTCTAGCCCTATATCAAGCGCGTTACTAGCTACTCTAGTCAAAGCGTACATTTACATATCAAAGGATAGGTGAAAAGAAAAAAGAAAGTTGGGGAACACCTTTGTTTTGTGTAAAAACAGGATATGATCTAATGTTTTATTAAGATTGTCCTTGGGGCCGGAGAGATAGCATGGAAGTAAGTGCTCAGAGGTTACTCCTGGCTCTGTGCTCAGAAATTGCTCTTGGCAGGCTCAGGGGACCATAAGGGATTTGGGGATTCGAACTGGGGTCCGTTCTGTGTTGGCCACATGCAAGGCAAATGCCTTACTGCTGTGTTCTCGCTCCAGCCCCTGTTTTTATTTTTTTTATTTTATTATTTTTGGATTTTGGGGCCACACCTTGCAGTGCTTATGGAATCACTTCTTGTGGGCTTGGAGACCATATATGGGGTTTGAACCATGTGCAAAACAATAGCCCTACCAGCTGTATTATTGCTCTGACCTTATTTTTTGTTTGTTTGTTTTTCATTGTTTTTATTTTGGAGAGGCACTCCTGGCAAATATTCGGGTGAGGGTAGACCGAGGGTTCAGGGGATCAAACTCAGGAACTTGCCAGGCTTGTGTGACTTGGGCGACATCCCCTACTTTAGTTTTTTATTTGTTTGGTTTTTGGGCCATACTTGGCAGTGCTCAAGGGTTTTTCCTGGCTCTTCACTCAGAATTCGCTCCTGGCAGGCTGGGGAACCGTACGATGCTGAACCTGGGTTTGTCCCAGGTGGCAGTGTGCAAGGCAGACTACCACTGTGCTATCGTGCTTTGGCCCACATCCCATACATTAATAGTCATTGATTAAGAGTAATTTATAACTAAAGAATAATTTCTATGTGCAGCCTGGAGAAATCAAAGTTAATAGCTTAACTTTAAGTAGAGAATATGGATAATAAGCAAAAAAAAAACATGTTAAAAGGATGTTAGACTGAAATTAGGTTAAAAATCAGGAAAAATTGATGCTTGAGATACCTTTCCAACTCATTGAAAAATTTGTGAAATAGTAGCCAGACTAGTTTTATTAGTTTGGCACAAAGATTATTTAAGGAGAGAAATAACATCCTTAAGTATAAGATTTTATATGCTGAGTACGCCATTGATAAATCAAAATAATTCAGTGTTTTTATTTTTCCTTTGACTACTTTATATCAAGTAATATGATTCTCTGTTTTTATCCAAGTATTTAAAAATAGGGGCTATGGAAAGAAAGTAGGTACGGTGCTAGAAAGATAGAAAGCTGGTAGGGTGCTTGCTTTGCATACCACTGACCCAGGTTTATCCACACACTGCATATGGTCCCTCAACCATTGCTAGGGAGTGATCCTTAAGTAGAGAGAGAGAGAGAGCGAGCCAAGAATAAGCCCTGAACACAAGTGGGTATGGCCCAATCTATCATCACCACCTCCCCCCAAACTTTTCTTTAATGTGCTAAGGATCAAACCTTGGTCTTCTGTGTGCAGTGCAGGGCAGGCACTTTACTACTGAGTCACATCCCCAACCTCCAGTCAAAATCTCTGTGTGCGTGTGTGTACACCATAGCCTTTTCTTTTTGATTTAGATTATCTTTTCTAATAGAAACGTAAGATATTTCTAATATGTTTTGACTTACTACCAGAATAGACCTGTTTTTTCCCTGCTTTTATGTTCTTTGGTTTCTTTTCAAAATTCTGTTTCTTTTTTTGTTTTTTTTTTTGGAGGGGAGGAGATCTAGTGATGCTGAAGGCTTAATCCCAGCCCTTTGATCAGTGTTCACTCCTGGCAGTCTTTTGTGGACAGTGTGTAGTGCCATTGAATCTGAATTAATTTCACACAAGGCATGCACCTAACCTGCTGTTTTATCTATCCTTTGGCCATTTTGATGGTTTTTATTGTCACTTAGGCTATGATGACATCTCCCTTTAATAACAACTTTCTCTACTATTTACTACCTTTTGTTTTCTTTAAATTTGGAATAAATTGTCAGAATTATGATGCTTGAAGAATTTCTCTTTGCATATATAGAAAAGCAATTATGAAATGTTAGATTTAATATGCTTTCTTGTTTGGGAACTGTCTTACATACATTACTGGCTAACTGACTAATAATGTTGCTTATATCGGGCTGGAGAGATAGTACAATGGGTAGGATGCTTGCCTGGCATGCAGTTGACCTATGTTCAATCCCTAGGACCCATAATGGTCCCTCAAGTACCTTTAGGAGTAATCCCTGAACATCACCAATGGGTCCCCACAATCTCCCCCAAAGTTGTTTATGTATTATAGTAAATAGTTATTAGTAGTAAAACCTATTCAAAATAACTGAAGGGCTAAAGCAATAGTATAGTAGGTTGGACACTTGCCTTGCACCTTGCATATAGCTCACCTAGGTTCGATTGCTGGCATCTCCGGTGTTTTCCTAAGCACTGCTAGGAGTGATTCCTGAGTGTAGAGCCAGGAGTAACCGCTGAGCATCTCTGGGTGTGGCCCAAAGATCAAAATAATTTTTTAAGACTAATTGAAACTTAGCTTTTAGTAACAGGAAATTTGTTTCATTGATTTTTTTTATTGTAGTAGGCTCAAAACTTCTATTTTTACATATTACCCGTATCATACCATATATACTGCTTCTTTGGTAACTCATGTCATCAGATATTATGTAAATAGGAAGTTATTCCTCGTGGCCTACTTTATCTTACTGTACTACCTTCCCCCTTTTACATTGGAATATGTTTACTACTATTTATTTTAGAGTATTATGGTAAGCTATCTCTGTTTGCTTTAGGCCTTGATTATATGGTAATTTGAGGAATTGAAAAGATACTGAGTAATTTCTTTTGGACTCAGTGTGCAGAATTCTATATAGCATATTAGAATCTCATGTCTATATTAGGATTCACATGCCTAATAATCTTTGTATGGTGAATTTTTTTTTTTTTTGGTTTTTGGGCCACACCCAGTGGTGCTCAGGGGTTACTCCTGGCTATTTGTTCAGAAATAGCTCCTGGCAGGCATGGGGGACTATATGGGACACCAGGATTTGAACCGTCCACCTTAGGTCCTGGGTCAGCTACTTGCAAGGCAAACGCTGCTGTGCTATCTCTCTGGCCCCTGTATGGTGGACTTTTTTTTTTTTTTTTATAGTGGACTTTTAAATATATTGTCAGATTGTAAACTTTTTTTTTTTTTTGGTTTTTGGGCCACACCCGGTGACGCTCAGGGGTTACTCCTGGCTATGCGCTCAGAAGTCGCTCCTGGCTTGGGGGACCATATGGGATGCCGGGGGATCGAACCGCGGTCCGTCCTAGGCTAGCGCAGGTAAGGCAGGCACCTTACCTTTAGCGCCACCGCCCGGCCCCAGATTGTAAACTTTTAAATATATTGTCAGATTGTGTTATTTCTTTAAATGGTGTTGGGAATTGTGTATTGTTCTTTCTTTAGTGTTGAGAATTATTCTGACAGGCTGTTAATTTACTTGATAATGAGTTCAGTATTGTTTCAAGTTTATCTCTGTTAGGAGTAAGACCAGACTAGCCTTTATATTCCAGGTCTAGTCTGCCCTAGTCTAGTCTACTCTATGACATACATGGCCTTTCTGTTTTCTGAGGGGGGCTGGGTGGGATGTGTCTTGTGGGATAGCTATACTTGGTGGTATACTTCAGGGCTTACTCATGATTAAGGGATTTTGGTAGGCTTGGGGGACCAGGAATTTAAACCTGCTCCCACTGCATGCAAGGCAAACATCCTCTTGCTGTTTTCTCCAGGCTCTGCTCTCTGGCTCTGTTTTCTCTTTTTTAAAAGATCTTGTCTCTCTGGCTTGTTGAATCTTAAATGATCTGGCCTCATGAGATCATTCATAGTTGTGTGGTATTTGATTCTTGATATTATTTGCTTGAACTGTAGAGTCATGTTTTACAGGTGCAGCTTTATATTTATATATATTTATATATATAAACTAAATATTTAAGGGAACGTCTGTTGGTTTCTGTATTCTGTCTTTGTTGTGTTTTTTTTTTTTTCTTTGGTGCTCTAGCCCACAAATTCTAGTTGTTTCAGCTCTCCCAAACTGTTTTTCTATCTTCCTTTTGCACAGGCAATGGAGGGGACACTCTCTTTCAGTTGTGCTTAGGGATCACTCTTGGCATGTGCTATATAGATCAGACCCAGTATGTACTTCAGCTCTTTGAGCCATCTTCTGTATCTTTTCTTAGCAAGACCTCTTTCAGTTCTATACTGCTGACACCGTACCTCCAGATAGGAAGTGTAATCATGTAGGGCTTATTATTAACTTTCTCAGTTCTCAGTCCTCACTCCTCACTGATTGTTTAAATATAACCGTTTCTGTATATTCTTTAGTGCTCTGCATCTTTATGGCAGGAGAGTATTCTCTCAAATATCTAAAATGGAAGTTTGATTTAATTGTGGTGATTTGAGCTATGTCTAGTATTGTTCCTGACTTTATGGTCAGGAATCATCCATCCTTGGTGGTGTTTAGGGAGCTAATGTAAGTAAATTTTCTTTTTTTGGGGGGGGGTTTGGGTCACAGTGGGTGATGCTCAGGGGAACTATAGGGGACGCCGGGGAATCGAACCGCAGTGCGTCCTAGGTCAGCGCAGTGCAAGGCAAATGCCTCACTGTTACACCACCTCTCCAGCCCCAAGGAGCAAGTAATTTAACTGTGATAGGCCACATGCAAGGCAAAAATTCAAACCCCTATACTGTCTCTTGGCCTCTAATTTAAATTTGTTCTAGGGTTTTTTCTTTTTTAGGACACTCATACCTGGCCTGCAGGACCATTTGAAAGTTACTTTTTGTTGACCTGAGACATTTAGTTCTGTAATATTGGTCCTATTTTTACTTATGCTATGAAAAATGAGTTTAATTACTGTATATACTCAAGTATAAGCCAACCCCTCCCAATTTTACCGTAAAGACTGGGAAAACTTAGTGATTCAATTATAAGCCGAGATGGAAAATGCAGCAGCCACTGGTGAATTTCAAAAATAAAAATATATACTTAAAACAATCAGAGTAATTGAGGAATCAGTAGGTTAAATGTTTTTTCAATTTTTATGGCTAACAAAAAACTGTAAACTAGCAACAGTAATTTTAAAACTTTAAAGTGCAGAAAACCATAGCTTAACAGGTAATCAAGCTAAATCACAAAGGTTAAAATCCTTCAAAACTGAATTCCTCCTCCTTATCATCTGTATGTCCAAGTAGAGCTTCAGCTATATCTGATGTGAGGCTATTAGCATAGACATTGTCATCATCACTGAGTTCGCAGATATCATAATCAGTGCTGTTGGTCTCATACAAAGTGCAAAATATTGTGGGTTAAATAGTTCAGTGGCATCCAGTTCAGTTCAGCCACCTACCTCTTCAGCTCAGCCGAGGCTTGTGGACTGCTGAGCTGAAGCATCGACCCCCTCCAACAGATGGCAGAAGACTACTGGAGACTGCGTGTATTTGATTCGGTGCGTGAACAAATTTTGTGCCAGAAAAACACGGTTTATACTTGAGTATATACAGTAGTTTCTCTCTCTCTCTCTCTCTCTCTCTCTCTCTCTCTCTCTCTCTCTCTCTCTCTCTCTCTCTCCCTTTATTTTTTCCTTTTAGACACTTTGGTTTGCAGTACAGTCACATTTTCCACCACCAATGCCCCTAGATTCCCTCCCACATACCCTCCCCTCCCCCCAGGCATTTTACCTTCCCTTCTCTCTCTCTCTCTCTCTCTCTGTCCCCCAAGACACTGCGAAATTGAAGTAAAAACTAGTTAAAATTGAAGAGTGAAGGTAAACTGACTCTGTCATGAGGTATTAATATCGTTAGGGCAAAAGTTAAATTGGCTTACTGTTTCAGATACACTTCTTGAGGATGAGTAAAAATAAATGTGACACAAGAAATATGAAAGATTGTTTACTTGATTTGAAATGGTATTCATAAGATGAATACTTCATAAGACATCTATTAATATATGTAATATATATTTATATATATATAATATACCTATTTGTATTGCTTATACCTTGCTATGATCATGGCTTACTCTTGATGGTGCTAAGGTGGGCTTATGCGGTGTCAGGAATCTAACCTGCTGTACTGTCTCTCTGTCTCTTCATCTTTTATTTTTTTAATAAAGGGACATGTTAGAGTGTATTTTAGAAACTTTCATCTTGTAGTGCTGCACTAGGCTTCTAACTCCTGGCTTTGAGTTCTTTTTTTCTTCGGGGTGGTGCCAGGGATTGAATCCTGGGATTTAAACATACTGCAAAGCTATATCTTTGACCCTTTTCTCCCTTCCTTCTCTCCCTTTCTTCCCTCCCTATCTTGGCCTCTTTAATTAAACTCCCCCCCCCCCTTTTTTTGGGTTTTGGGTCACACCTGTCAGTGCTCAAGGGTTACTCCTGGCTCTATGCTCAAAAATCGCTCTTGGCAGGCTCGGGGGACCATATGGGATGCCAGGATTCAACCACTGTCTGTCGTGGATCAGCTGCTTGGAAGGCACACACTCTACCGCTGTGCTATCTTTCCGGCCCCAGCCTTCTCCTTAATTTCTCAATTTATTGTTGAGTCACACATTTTAGACTTTGTTTTGGAACATACCCAGTTGTGTTCAGGGTTTATTCCAGGTTCTGTGCTCAAGTATCATTCCTGGCAGGGTTCAATAGACCATATGGATTAACAGTAAAGTATAGTGCAAGACTAGCACCTTATTATATTCCCCTTTTCCCAAAACAGTGTCTGCCTGGCTACCTGAATTTATTTTGGAAGGTGAAAGTATGGCCTACTTGATAAATCTGATATTTGACTAGTGAATTTGGGTCTGTACTTGACTAAGCAAATGTCTCCTTGGAGCTGACTGCTGGTTTGGGTTGGGTGGAGGGGCCCTCTGGACGAATTGTCCACAGCTAGACTACTCCAGGGTTAACAGAAACAATGCCTGGCACTCACTCTGAGTCAGGCTTTCATTTCTCTTATTCTTAGTCTCTTACTGCTTTGCTTTCCATTTCAGTCAGTGGATATGAAAACTCCTGGGACCCCCTACCCTACTTCCCATACTGTAGCCTTCCCATACTGAAGCCTGCAGCTGAAGTTTGTTCTAACCTGTTAAAGTTCCTGCAGCTACACACTTCCACACTCTATCCTGTTTCTTTGTTGTTGGGTCCACTAGTAATTTCACAGCAGAGTTCTTCTGAGAGGCTGCCCAATTTCAGCAATGTGTTCTGGTGGAATTCCAGCAGGACTCATTAGACTTTCAAGTTAACTACTGCTCCTTGTAGCTAGTCTAGGTTTTCCATTAAGAATTTTATCTATGGGCTACAGAGACAGCATGGAGGTAGTGCATTTGCTTTTTATGCAGAAGGACAGTGGTTTGAATCCCAGCATCCCATACAGTCCCCTGAGTTTGCCAAGAATGATTTCTGAGCATAGAGCCAGGAGTAACCCTGGAGCGATGCTGGGTGTGACCCAAAAACCAAAAACAAACAAAAACTTATTTTATCTATGACACCTTACTCAAATTTTCATGTCTGCATAGGCTTTTCTATACTGAGATTTGCCTTACTTATTATTATTTTTTTTGTTGTTGTTTTTTTCGGCCACACCCATTTGATGCTTAGTGGTTACTCCTGGCTAAGTGCTCAGAAATTGCCCCTGGCTTGGGGGGACCGTATGGGATGCCGGGGGATTGGACCGTGGTCCTTCCTTGGCTAGTGCTTGCAAGGCAGACACCTTACCTCTAGCGCCACCTTGCCAGCCCCTTGCCTTACTTATTATTTGGGGCAGTTTAGAGAGAGAAGTTGGGTATTGGAGGTGTTTTATTGTTGTTTTTCTGGTGTTTCCCTTGACATCAGCCTAGAATTGTAGGATTTGGAGAGGAAAACTACAGAGATAATGTATCATTTTAATATGTCATCATAAGGATATGTACTATTAATATGATAGTTTAAAAAATTTAATTGATGATTATTTTGATGATCTTTATTACTTGGCAGAGAGTTAAAAAATTAGTTCTCAGGGCCGGAGAGATAGCATGGAGGTAAGGCATTTACCTTGCATGAAGAAGGTCGGTGGTTCGAATCCTGGCATCCATATGGTCTCCGAGCCTGCCAGGAGCGATTTCTGAGCATTGCCAGGTGTGACCCCCCCAAAAAACCCCAAAAAAATTAGTTTTCCCTTTTGTTGGAAAAAAATGTTTTGTCATTTATTATGGCATAATTTACATACTATAAAAATTTGTACAATTTGCTGGTTTCAGATGGGAAACTACTTTGTTTTAGCAACTGAATATCTCTGTTTCAGTTGACTGTCTTGAGCCTGAATAGATTTGCCTGGTATAAGAAATAGTTAGCTTGTAATCCTATACATTCAGTGGGGAAGGAGGAGTATTCACTGAGTTTGATTTTCTGTTTATAACTTAACCAGTATTAATTTAGTTTCCTCTTTATTTTTTTAACTCATAGTAATTTTTTTGTTTTGTTTTCTTTAGTTTGAGGCCATACCCTATGAAAATCAGGAGTTACCCTTGGCTCTGCACTCAATAATTACTTCTGGAATATGTGAGACCATATGTGGTTGCCAGGGATCAAGCCCAGGGCAGCCACATGCAAGGCATACCAGCTATGCTATCTCTCCAACCCTTCACAGTTTTATTTTTTCTGGGGAGGTCACACCTGGCTGCAGGTACTCAGGGGTTATTTCTGGCTCTGTGCTCAGAAATTGCTCCTGATAGTCTTGGGTGTGGGGGTAGGGGCACCATATGGGATGCTGGGAATCGAACCTGGGTCGGCCACGTGCAAGGCATACACCCTACCTTCTGTGCTATTGCTACAGCCCCCACAGTTGTAATTATTAAAATAAGTATTTCTGCCTTGAGATAATTTTTACTCTTCAATGACAACAAATTTTAACCTTGATTATTAGACTTTTATGAGGGGTTAGTAGTATTCTTGAGAAGAATAAGAAGGTGTGTATGCGTTGGTCAGTATATTCTGATTACAAATATTCTGATTTAAAATGTTGGCATCTGTGTGTCATGGCTAAGAACATCAAGATGGTATGTTTTATCTTTGAGATTTCTGCTTATTTGCTGATTTGTGATTTACAAGATCAAGTATTCATATTGTGTAGGTATCTGTGTGCTCCTTTGTTCATTAAATTGTTAAAATTTTAATTTTGGTCACCCAAGCAGTGCTTGTATTGACCCCAAGTATTGATTATCTGTATGATGGAATGTGTGCTACAAAATAGAATTTTGGGACTGGGGGCCATACTTCTCAGTGCTCAGGGTTGACTCTGGGCTTGGCACTTAATCACAATTCAGAAATGCTCTCTGCACATCTATGTTCATTGTAGCGTTATTTACAATAGCCAGAATCTGAAAACAACCCAGATGCCAGACAACAGGTGAGTGGCTAAAGAAACTGTGGTACATGAACACAATGGAATTATGCAGCCGTTAGGAAAAATGAAGTCGGGAAATTTTCCTATACATGGATGGACATGGAAACTATTATGCTGAGTGAAATGAGTCAGAGAGAGAGAGATAGACACAGAATAGTCTCACTCATCTGTGGAATTTAAGAAAAAGAAAAGATAGTATAGTAATAATACCAAGACAATAGAGATGAGGGCTGGAAGAACCAGCCCACGATACGAAGCTTACCGCAAAGAGTGTGAGTGCAGTTAAAGAAATAACTACATCAACAACTCTAATGACAATGGTAGTGAGTTAGAAAAATAGAATGCCTGTCTAAAAGACTGACAGGGTAGAATAGGAGGGGCATTGGTGGTGGGAAGGTTGCACTGGTGAAGGGTGTGTACTTTTTATGACTGAAATCCAACTACAAACATGTTTGTAATCACAGTGCTTAAATAAAGATAATTTAAATAAATAAGGGAAGTTTGAGGTGCAAAAAAGAAGAATCACTCCTGGTGGTGCTCAGAGTACAATATGGGATGCTGGGGATCAAACCTGAGTCAGCCACAAAATAATAGCCGTATTCCTATACTACCTCTCCAACCCCACTACAGAAAAGATTTTTAAAGTGCAAAGGACTGCAAGGGGTAGGTCGTAGGCTGGAGCACCAAATTTGATTAATGGCAGATTCATGCTATCATTCCTCTAGTACTATTGGGAGTAACCACTGAGCACCTTTAGGGAGAAGCTGCTGAGTGCCACCAATTTATTTTTAAATTTTATTCATTAAATTTTATTTAATCACTGTTTACAAAAATTTTCATACTGGGGTTTTAGTCATAGAATGTGTATCACTTTTCACCAGTGTGATCTTCCCACCATCAATATCCCCCAGTTCCCTCCTCCCACCCCATTCTCCTGCCTGTCTCTCAGACAGGCGTTCTGCCTCTCTTCCTCACTATCATTGTTATGATAGTTGTTATTGTGGTTAGTGCTCCAGCTGCACTCACTGCTTTTTGTGGCAAGCTTCATGTCATGAGCTGGTCCTCCAGCATACAGCTCTATTGTCTCTGGGATATCATGGCCATACTGTCTTTCATATTTCCTTTTTTTTTTTTTTGGTTTTTGGGCCACACCTGGCGGTGCTCAGGGGTTACTCCTGGCTGTCTGCTCAGAAATAGCTCCTGGCAGGCACAGGGGACCATATGGGACACCGGGATTCGAACCAACCACCTTTGGTCCTGGATCAGCTGCTTGCAAGGCAAACACCGCTGTGCTATCTCTCTGGTCCCTCATATTTTTTAAATCCCACAGATGAGTGAGACTGTTCTGTCTATTTCCCCTCTGTCTCATTTCACTCAGTATAATAGACTCCCATGCCCATTCAAGTATAGGCAAATTTTATGACTTAGTTATTCCTAATAGCTGCATAGTCTTCCATTGTTTAGTTATTCCTAATAGCTGCATAGTCTTCCATTGTGTAAAAGTACCACAGTTTCCGCCACTCATCTATTGTTGGCAACTGGATTGTTTCGAGATTCTGGATATTGTAAATAGCGCTGCAAAGAATATAGATATGCAGAAGGCATTTTTGTATTGTGTTTTTGTGTTCCCAGGGTATATCCCTAGGAGTGGTATAGCTGGATCATACGGTAGCTCAGTTTTCAGATTTTGGAGGAATTTCCATTATTATTTTCCATTAAGGCTGGACTAAAGGGCATTCTCACCAGCAGTGAATGAGAGTTCCTTTCTCCCCACATCTTGCAAGCACTGGTTGTTCTTGTTCTTGGTGATGTATGCCAGTCTCTGTGGCATGAGATTATACCTCATTGTTATTTTGATTTGCATCTCCCCAATGATTAGTGATGTGTAGCATTTTTTCATGTGCCTTTTGGCCATCTGTATTTTTTCTTTGAGGAAATGTCCATTTCTTCTCTCCATTTTTTGATAGGTTAGATTTTTTTCTTGTTAAGTTCTGTTAGTACCTTGTATACCATATATTATGTGTGTGTATATATACATCTATGTATTTATAAAGGGACATGTTATTTAGAACTATTTAAAAAAAAGTGAGGCAAATGAGTGAACACAACAACTTTGTTTGATTCTCTGAGTTCAGTATTAATCCTGGCAGGTTCAAGGGAACATTTGGGATACAGGGATCGAACCTGGGTCAGCTGTATGCAAGAGAAACGCTCTCTACCCTCTGTGTTATCACTGTAGACCCCTGGACTTAATTATTCTTTATATGAACTTAAGAGGTTGTATCCCTTCCTTCAATATATCTTTGATTGTTCAGGCCTTTGGGCAAATATGTTTTGAGTTGTATATATTGGTAATGTCATTAAACACTATTTAGAGGCAAGACAGAAACACCTAGAAAATGAGAAAAGAGAAAATTATGTTGTGTACATATGCACCATGATGAAAATATAAGAGAATATAGTAGGTAGTAATTTTGCATATAGAAATAAAAAGTATCTTTAAAGACCCATTAAAAATAGTTTTTGTTTTCGGGCCATACCCAGTGACGTTCACAGGTTACTCCTGGCTATGCGCTCAGAAATCGCTCTTGCCTTGGGAGACTATATGGGACACCAGGGATCAAACCAAGGTCCAGGTCTGTCCTGGGTCAACCACATGCAAGGCAAATGCACTACCACCGTGCTATCCCAGCGGCCTCTAAAATATACTTTTCATTTTTGTCTTTGGTTTTGGGCCACACCTGGTGTGCTCAGGGGTTACTTGTGCTATGCACTCAGAAATCGCTCCTGGCTTGGGGAACCATATGGAGCGCCGGGGGATAGAACCATGGTCTGTCCTAGGCAGCATGGGCAAGGCAGACGCCTTACCACTTGTGCCACCGCTCTGGCCCTCTAAAAGTACTTTTAATAAACTTTATCTTAAGTGCTGAGGGGAAAATCATTAAGCTTTGTTAATGGTAAAGGAAACTTTATAAAATAAGTGTTGTAATAGAAAGGACAAATAAGAATCATGTACTATCAGGTTTTGTCTTAATTACCAGTTTCCATGTAACTTTGGGCAAGAAAATATATTTTCTTATTTCTTTTCTAATAGATCACAATAGAAGAACTAAATTTGGTGATTTCCTTTATGCCCAAATCTTAAGTTTTATTTTATTTTTGTTTAAGTAGTTTTTAAAAATAACTGCCTGAAAGTTAATGCTTTCTGATTTTGGTATTTAGTCAGGTTCAAAAATTAAGAACATATGGTGGGGAAATAAGGCTTTCTTTCTCTAACTGATATTTTCTGACTAGGTACTTCATAACTCAGGAAGACCTCATTTAATCCCAGTAATATGTTTTACTAAACTCTTTCAGGTAACTTAATAAAGACTGTGTGACTTAAAGTAGATCATGGATTGAACTCAGTTTTTATTCATTTCTGGTACTAGAAAATTTTAGTAAGATAATTTTCTTTGTGTAGTTATCAGAGACTATTACAAACGATTGCTGTACTCGAGGCTCAGCGTTCTCAAGCAGTCCAGGATCTTGAAAGTTTAGGCAAACACCAGAAAGAAGCACTAAAAAATCCCATTGGATTTGTGGAGAAACTCCAGAAGAAGGTACATATTGAGCACTTACTAAGTTTTACTGAAATTATTTGGTAATACCCTAGTTTATTTTGATATAGTTTTTCACTGATTTTTTTTCTTTTATAATAGAACATAACTGCTGAAGACGATACGTATACCCCATTAAACATACCCTGAAATATACCATCCAAAATTAAATGCACTAGTGGGATATTTATGTAGGTCTTTGTCCAATTCTCTAGCCTTTCCTGATCTTTTCCTTTTTTGTTGTTGTTTTTTTGTTTTTTGATTTTTTTTTTCATCTTTCACTTTCAGGACTTGAGAGCTTACTAATTGTCTTAGTTTTGAATTATTTTCTTTAATTACATCATGCTGATAAAGGCAGTAATGATAAAAGCAAAACTAGAAGAGTAAAAAGTTCTGGTATTTTTCTGTCTTTAAGAGAACTTTCTTGTCAATAGTTAACCATTTAAATGTGATTCAAGTTTTAATTTAATTGTATTGGGGGGACACTCCCAAGTGGTGCTCAGTGACAAATAGTTGACAATAGTCAACCAGATAGTTGGCTCAGTGCAAGAGCCTGAGGTTGTGATGCTGTTACATAGGCCCTATGGTGACTGGAGATACTTGGGCTACTCCATCTGTGCTAATGTTCTCCATGGCTGCATTTAGCATTGCTTGGGTGGGTGGGGGGACACATGTGGTGCCAAGAAGCAGCCCAACCATTATCTTCTGGCCACAGATTCAAAATTTTATAGTAATTTTCTTGGGCTGTTGATATAGAAATTATTCAAATGTATGTTAATGGTACTATATATATAAATATATATAGTACCATATATATATGTATATACATATATATATATGTGAATTAGGGACTCAACTGAAACTTTTGAGAAGCATATATTAATCAATATTGTGTGAGCAGATTAAAGCTAAAAAATAAGGGAAAGGAATACTTTGTTCACCTTAAGAAAATATTGGTTTTGTTTGGTTTTTGTTTTTTTTTGTTTTTTTTTTTTTTGTTTTGGTTTTGAGCCACACCCGGCAGTGCTCAGGGGTTACTCCTGGCTATCTGCTCAGAAATAGCTCCTGGCAGGCTCAGTGGACCATATGGGACACCGGGATTCGAACCAACCACCATTGGTCCTGGATCGGCTGCTTGCAAGGCAAATGCCTCTGTGCTATCTCTCCGGGCCCGAAAATATTGGTTTTGGGGGCCAGAGCAATAGCACAGTGATAGGGCGTTTGCCTTTCACGTGTTCAACCCTGGACGGACTGTGGGTTTAATTCCAGCATCCCACATGGTTCCCTAAGCCTGCCAGGAGCAACTTCTTTTTTTTTTTTTTTTTTTTGGTTTTTGGGCCACACCTGGCGTTGCTCAGGGATTACTCCTGGCTGTCTGCTCAGAAATAGCTCCTAGCAGGCACGGGGGACCATATGGGACACCAGGATTCGAACCAACCACCTTTGGTCCTGGATCGGCTGCTTGCAAGGCAAACACCGCTGTGCTATCTCTCCGGGCCCAGGAGCAACTTCTGAGCATAGAGTCAGGAGTAATTCCTGAGCACTGCTGGGTGTAGCCCCCTCCCCCCCCCAAAAAAAAAACCTGGTTTTAGGGCCCAAGTGATAGATAGTACAGTGGGCTTAGGTGTTAGGTGTTTTGTTTGGCATCTGACCAACCTGGGTTCAATTCTTAACAACACATACAATGTTTTGACCTGTAATGAGTAATCCGTGAGAATAGAGCCAGTCAGTGAGGCAAAAACAACAATAATGACAATGCCAAAATGCCTGAATAGAATGGCATTATATTGCTAGGAGTTACTTTTCTTTTTAGGCATTAATTTTATTTTTTATTTGGCTGGGTGGGTTTACTCAGGATTTACTCCTGTCTATATGCTTAGGAAAAACTCCTTGCTTTGTTTGGGGTAACCATATGTGATGCCAGGGATTCAAAACCAGGGTTGGCTGTATGCAAGGCACGTAACCTACTTCCTTTATTCTCCTTTTGGCAAGTTGTTGTTTTTTGTTTGTTTGTTTGTTTGGGGTTTTCTTGGCCCACACTTGGTGATGCTCAGGGAGTGCTCCTGGCTCTATGCTCAGAAATCGCTCCAGGCAGGCTCGGGGGACCATATGGGATGACAAAATTCAAACCACCGTCCTTCTACATGTAAGGCAAACGCCCACCTCCATGCTATCTCTCTGGCCCCCCAAGTTGTTTTTTTTTTTTTTTTTTAAACTTACCCAGATAAATCTTAAAAGTGGTCAGCAAGGTTTTAGGGAGTTTTTCTTTTGTAGTCATTTGTGATTTAAATTTTTTCTAGCTATGTGTCTAGCTACATTTCAGAGTTACAAACAGGACCCAGGAGATAGCACAAAGAGCTAGAGTGTATTGTTAGGGGGCCAGGTTTAACACCCACTATCATACTGTTCCTCCAAGCAGAGTCAGAATAAAACCCTAAGCTCTAAGTTCTAGGTAGAGATTCTCCATCAGGTGTGGTCACAAATAAACAAACAAACAAAAATACATATTTTTTAAAATTCAAGGTTGTGGATATGCTTTAGAATATTTATCCTAAAAATATGAGTAACTCACAAGTCCTAATTGATCACACAACACACCAACTTTCACAAGTCCTAATTACACACACACACATACACATTTTAGTTATCATGACAACTAATAGTAGATCTATAATGTTTTGGTGGTTTGATAATCCTGACAGCTAATAACATCAGAAATCATCATCAGAAGTGATTGGTAAAATTCCTGAGTTCCATCTAAACCAGGGGTCTCAAACTCAATTTACCTGGGGGCTGCAGGAGGCAAAGTCAGGGTGAGACAGGGCCGCATAAGGAATTTCGCTTACCGAATATTCGCAATAAAAAATCTCATTAGTAAGAAAAAAATTGCATTAAACATTCTCATACCCTGAACGAAACTGCTCGGGAAATGCTAATGTTTAATGCGATTTTTTTTTACTAATGAGATTTTTATTGCGATTATTCAGTAAGCGAATAATCGTGAATACTGCGATATTTGAAGGCCGGCCACGGGCCACAAAATGTTGTACGGAGGGCCGCAAATGGCCCGCGGGCCACGAGTTTGAGACCCCTGATCTAAACTAAGGAAAGATGTATCATTTTTGCTTTTGTTTTGGTTTTGGGGCCACACTCAGCAGTGATCGGGCTATTCCCAACTCCACTCAGGAAATGATCCTTGGCATTCCTTAAGGGACTGTATGCAGTATCAGGGATAAAACCAGAGTTGCATATAAGTCAGACACCTATGTCGTACTATATTTCTGTTCTCTAGAGTTATGCCTTTGATTCTCAAAGATGTCATCATATTTTTTTGTTTGATAAGAAACTTGTATGTTGTCCTAGAGATAAGCTTTTCTTTGATATTTATGTTTAAAAGAGTTTTGATAAACCTGTGTGGCTCAGCTTCAAGGCTCTCTCTAAATATAGTGCTTCATTTTTGCTAAATGTAATATCATTATTGACATTTTAATATTTAGTTTGTATTAGTTCTATGAGTTAATTGGATTCATGCAGTGAATCCCAGAGAAGCATAGATGATTATTTGAATTTGGAATCATTGTAATATTTAGTACAGTGATGGTTTGTTGAATTAAATTTAGATTGTAATTTTTTTCCCCTCCAGGCTGATATAGGGCTGCCATATCCCCAGAGAGTTGTTCAGTTGCCTGAAATTGTGTGGGACCAATATACGAATAGCCTTGGGAACTTTGAAAGAGAATTTAAAAACCGTAAAAGACATACTAGGAGAGTTAAGCTAGTTTTTGATAAAGGTAAGAAATGACATGAAAACAATTTAAATGGATAATTATAGTAGTCTTACTCAAATGTTTATATATGATTTTATTTTCAGTAGGTTTACCTGCTAGACCAAAAAGTCCTTTAGATTCGAAGAAGGAAGGAGAGTCCCTTTCATACTCAGTGTTGCCTTTGAGTGATGGTCCAGAAGGCTCAAACAGTCGTCCTCAGGTAGGCACTCTAGTGTGTTGGATAGGACAGTTTGAATTACAGAGAAAATGTTTGGCCTTGTTTTTCTTTTATATTCTTTTTTTTTTTTTTTACTTTTTAAATTTTTTGTTGTTGTGAAGGTTGTGCAATATTTGTACTTTATTTTAAGTGTTCACACATTCTTGGTTAAGATATGCTGGAGATCGCACTAATGGGTTAGGCAATGCCAGGGATTGAATTTACAATTTTGTGCCTCCAGGTTAGGGGCTTCACTGCTAAACTATTCACTACTAAACTAGGTTTCTGGTTTAAACCAGAATTTAAGCACTCTTTCATTGGACAGTCATAGGACGTGAACTCTGAAGATAAGGAGTTGTATTGCACTGCCTTACTAGCTCTGGAATTTCAGGTTTCCTTGTGTATAGTATGATTAATAGTGTTAAGTTGTTGTTAGGATTAAATGAATAGTACATGTAACATGCCTCATTTAATGTTTGACATGTATATTATGTGAAATATACACTAAAAGTAAGAATTTTTTGTAATGAACCTGAACAGGATTTGAATCCTGACTTTACTGCTTTTCGATGAACCTTGTTTACTATATTAATTGTTCATTCTGAACTCATTTTTTAAAAATGAAATTGATATATAATTTGTATAAAAGAATTGGTAGGATAAAACCAAATGGGAAGACATTTGGTAAATAATTATACATATTAAAATTAATCCAATATTTAACATTAATGGATAGGGTTACAGTTTTTGTGATTATAGGAAGAGAGAGGGGATTATCTTTCTTTTTCCTTTCTTTGATCATAGCCTCGTTTTTTTATGCAGATGATAAGAGGCCGCTTATGTGATGATACGAAGCCTGAAACATTTAATCAATTGTGGTCTATTGAAGAACAGGTAGTAGATATTTCTAAATTGTGTAAGCTTATAAATAATCTAAAATATTTGGTCATAAAATATTTATGTAAAATATTGTTGCATGTAATTTTTCTAATTATGAATTTAAAGTACTTTAACTTGTCATTGCCATGTCTCTATTTTATTATTTAATTCTTTTTGAAGGGGGTGCCAAGAATCAAGCCTGAAGTATCACACATGAAAACGAGGCACTCTGTCACAGACATCCCTGACTATTGCAGTCTTTTTGTGCATTTTAAGAATTGGGAGGGGCCGGGAAGGTGGCGCTAGAGGTAAGGTGTCTGCCTTACAAGCGCTAGCCAAGGAACGGACTGCGGTTCGATCCCCCGGCATCCCATATGGTCCCCCCAAGCCAGGGGCGATTTCTGAGCTCATAGCCAGGAGTAACCCCTGAGCGTCAAACTGGTGTGGCCCAAAAACCAAAAAAAAAAAAAATGTACCAAAAAAAAAAAAGGCTGAAGAGGGGGCCGGGCGGTGGCGCTGGAGGTAAGGTGCCTGCCTTGCCTGCTAGCCTAGGACGGACCGAGGTTCAATCCCCCAGCGTCCCAGCTAGCCTTGGACGGACCGCGGTTCGATCCCCCGGCGTCCCATATGGTCCCCCAAGAAGCCAGGAGCAACTTCTGAGCACATAGCCAGGAGTAACCCCTGAGCGTCACAGGGTGTGGCCCAAAAACCAAAAAAAAAAAAAAAAGAATTGGGCATTTGAGAATATTTGAATTTTTATT
The DNA here is from genome assembly GCF_024139225.1 of Suncus etruscus. Classification (NCBI taxonomy): domain Eukaryota; kingdom Metazoa; phylum Chordata; class Mammalia; order Eulipotyphla; family Soricidae; genus Suncus; species Suncus etruscus. The sequence goes on along the minus strand of NC_064851.1, from coordinate 30,569,673 downwards.
TAGGGATGATTTTGAAAGAAGGAACATGGATTTGGAAAAAAGAGTGGATAGAAAGGTAGCAAAATAGTTAAGTAAAGTAGCTGTTTTTGTAGTAAAGGTTTAAGAGAGAAAACTTGGGACCAACTGAAACTGCCTTGGTGTAGTTTTGTTTTTATTATAGAGGGAAGCTGATAAAGCCTAGGTCAGAGTCTGTACAACTAATGAGTTGTACAATTTATGAAAAGCTTTTGAGGAGTTTTTCAATTAAATGTTAGGCCAGAGCTATTTCTGAGCATAACCAGGCGTAACCCAGGAGTAACCCCTGAGTGCTGCCAGGGTGTCACCTGAAACACCCCCCCCAAAAATAGGGCTTCTAGCATACAATTCATGTACTTAACTTATTTTCTATTGTTCTATCTTTCTAATTTAATTTATTTCCTTTGTTCTCTGTCATAATGATTTTTTGTAGTCTAATCCCCAAAGTTCAGGTAATAAAGTTAAAAATGAAATGTGGATGTGTTTCTTCAAAAATTCAGTTTTGCATTGAACACTTAGCTAAGAAAATTTGGTCTTTAAAAAAAAAAAAAAAAAAAAAGAAAATTTGGTCTTGGGTTTTGCCTTAGAAAAAGCTTGAACAACTACTTCTGAAATATCCTCCTGAAGAAGTAGAATCACGGCGCTGGCAGAAGATAGCAGATGAATTGGGCAATAGGACAGCAAAACAGGTAATTTAGGAGATAACCTCATATATGTATATATATAATTTTTTTTTTTTTATTATTTAATGAAGTACTGGGAACCAGCAGGGGCACTGTGAGGATTAAGAAGAAAGCATAGAAATAAGAGAGGAGGAGGGGCCGGGCGGTGGCGCTAAAGGTAAGGTGCCTGCCTTGCAAGCGCTAGCCTTGGACGGACCGCGGTTCGATCCCCCGGTGTCCCATATGGTCCCCCAAGCCAGGAGCAACTTCTGAGCACATAGCCAGGAGTAACCCCTGAGCCGGGTGTGGCCCAAAAACCAAAAAAAAAAAAAGAAATAAGAGAGGAAAAGCCTGTGGTTAGAGGCTGTTTCACAGCCTTGTGGCCTGAGATCCTTGATTCTCCATCAAATTCTTAAACCAACAATTGTAAGAAGAGCAGCAAAGATAACTGTTGTGCAAACATTTGCTAATACTAACCTAACTAGATTAAGCAAGTCAACAGGAATTACTTGATTGGTGGGCAAAAGGGTTATGTGACTTGAGAGTCTCTAAAATGACTATTTCTAAGGAATCTCCTCAAAGAGAGAGAGAGCAGAGATATGTGTGCTCATAGAAACCTCATTGAGGTCCTATAGTTGACTTACAGGGAAGTAAAGTTCCCCTAAAATATCTCTAGTCCCTCTCATCAGTCTTTCTGAGTCTTACCTCCTCGTTCTATTGCATCTACTCTGGACAACGAAGGATAATGGCACTAGGCACATATGCCATGTCATTGTTGGTTGCAGTGTTGACAAAAAATTTTTAATTAGCACTGTGCATTTTTGTATCGATATCAGAAAAACATTGAGCTGATTTTGCTTTGACCTCATTAAGTAATATAAACACAAGAGAACTGTACATTATTGCTTATACTATCTAGTAGAATTTTGATCATTATCTTAGAATTATGTAAATAAAATCTCTAGCATCTTTCGTCATATTCCCATTAATAATAAACTTATTTTTGCTTATAAATGGGTTCACAATTGAAAATATGTAAATACTCGGAATCAGACAAATTTAATTTTATTAATTTTGGTAATTATCCATACCTTTGGTGTCAATTTAATTTTCCTTCTGGATTTATGATAAATTTTAATTGTTTAATAAGATGTTTAATTGTTTAATCAAATTGGTTCATTTAATTATTTTTTAACTTGTCATGTTTCTTTCCTTAGGTTGCCAGCCGAGTACAAAAGTATTTCATAAAACTAACTAAAGCTGGCATTCCAGTCCCTGGCAGAACACCAAACTTGTATATATACTCCAAAAAGGTAAAAAGAAAATAGATGAAAGGAAACCTTTGATTTGGCTCTTCAGGGGCAGAATTACTTTGTAAAGGTGTATATGTTTTGAAATACTTATAGATGTAAAAAAATAGGGCAAATAAAGGTATAATATGTAAATTGTCACTTAAAACATAATACACTACATACAATATATAATACAAACAGTACATAATAGGCATATAATACAAAGAACCATTCAAAGTTATGATTCTGTTGTAAGTTAATATCTATTTTCTACAATGAACAAGCTGTTCATCCCTTTCTAAATAGAACACGGCATCAAATTGCAGCTAGTTTGGGGCCGGAGAGATAGCACGGAGCTAAGGCGTTTGCCTTAGACACAGAAGGACAGTGCTTCGAATCCCAGCATCCCATATGGTTCCCTGAGCCTGCCAGGAGCGATTTCTGAGCATAGAGCCAGGAGTAACCACTGAGCGCTGCCGGGTGTGACCCAAAAACCAAAAAAAGAAAGTTTAAAAAATAGAGGTATTTTGACATATAACACTATCAGTTTTAGACTAAAACATAATCTGATACTTATCACAGTAATCACAAAGATAGTCAATATCCATCACCATACATATTTAATTTCTTTTCAATGGTGACTTTAAAGATCTTATAGGGGATGGATCATACTGCAGTTAGGGAAATTAATTGCCTTGCATGTGGCCAAACTGGAATCCAGCGTTCAATTTGGTCCCCTTAGCACTGCCAGGGTTTGTAATTCCTGAGTAAGAGCCAAGAGCACCCCCAGGTAGTCCCCAAAAGTAAAACCAAATGGAACAAAAAAGGCTTCTTATAAGTACTTTAAAATGCACAGTATAATATTATGAACTGTTGTGGCTGTACATTAATTTTTTATACATACAGTGCTATTATTGCACCCTGATTATTTTCTAAAAAGAAGTTTATACCTTTTGATTCTCTTCACTTGTTTTACCAATTTCTTCCCCCTCCCCACCAGCCTGTCCCTGGCAACCACCAATTTATGAGTGGTGCTTACAAAAAGAAATTAGATTCTAGGGCTAGACAGATAATATGGGGGTGATCCCTATTTGATCTGTGGCTCTGCATATGGCCCCAGGAACACCACCAAGAGTGAAACCTGAGCACAGAGCCAGGAGTAAGCCCTTAGCACCACCACATATGGCCTATGGTCCCCCACCCCTTGCCTTACTCTTGCTATTGTTGGAAAAGTTACTGAACATTTTTTTGTTGTTGTTGTTACTGAACATTTTTAAGGTTTCTTGCTTTCAAAATCCAGTTAATAATCTTGCTCTTCAAGCCTGTGTTCTCCCTTGAATGCATATCTTGATTTTCGCTGTTTGCTTATTTCCATTCTGGAGAGGTTTATGTTTGTTCTTAATTTTTTTAGTTCATTTTTTTAGTTCATTTATATGTAATTTGTTTATTTATTTCCATTCTGGAGAGGTTTATGTTTGTTCTTAATTTTTTTTAGTTTATTTATATGTAATTTGTTTATTTAATTGAAACTATTGTGACTTATAAAGTCCTTCATAGTTGGATTTCAGATATACAGTGAATCAGGGCCATTCCCACTACCACCAGTGTTAACCTGCCTCAAGAGTGCAACCTGTAATACCACCCTTTGCTCCCTGGCCAGCCAGTATAACAGGCCCATTTTAAGTTTAGACTGTTATAGTTTGGGTCTCTTGATTCTGTTGTTGTTTACTTTGGCTCGGATATTTAAATCTGTCCTTTTCTATCTCTACCAGTGTACCTGAGACTACTTGGTCCTTGGCCAATGCTGTCTTTATTTTTTTCCTTCTTAATTTTATAGAAAAATATAGATGTATGAGATAAATTAATTTGTGTCCCAAGGTTCTGTGAAAAGGGCAGGAACCCCTATCTAAAAGATAATAAAAGAGGAGGGATTGGAGTGATAGTATAGCTATAGGGCATTTGCCTTGCACACTGGATCAATCCAGGTTTGATCCCTGGTGTACCATATGGTCCCCGAGCCTGCCAGACACAGACCTGAAATGGCCTCTGGAGGCAGATAATTAGGACTGGAGCAGGAACCTTATATTCTCTCTTAAACACATATTTTCCCTCTTTCTCTTCTCAAATTTTTCTGAGTTTCAATCAATAAAAAACTATATAGCTTCAGGAAAAAAAGAATCTAGATAACAAGGCAAAAACAGACACATCAGAGAATGCTGAAGGGTAGAGTTGAAATCTTCCTAACAGATAAACTTGCATTCAAAATATTGAATGTTTTAGGGTTTTTACTTCCCAATTAAATATGTGTTTTCTACTTAGTCTTCAGCGAGCAGACGGCAGCACCCTCTTAATAAGCATCTCTTTAAACCCTCCACTTTCATGACTTCCCATGAACCACCAGTTTATATGGATGAAGATGATGACCGAACCTGTTTTCATAGCCACATGAACACTACTCTCGAGGAAGAATCAGTAAGTTACCTGTTCATAGATTAATTCTTATGCCTCAGAAAAACTTTCTTTTTCTCTTTTAATTAACCAGAATTATGAATTTGTTTGTTTGTTCTTGGCTCTCCCAAGGGATGCTCAGAGGCCATACCTGTGGTGCTCAGCAGTTACTCCTGGTTTTGCACCCAGGGATCATTCCTGGCAGTGCTTGGGGGACAATATAGGGTGCCAGGGATTAAACTCTGGCTGGTCATATGCAAGGCAAGGTGTACTAGCACTCTGCCCCCGCTCAATTTGCTTTTTATTTATCTATTTTATGTGTTTTTCAACATTTTTTATGAAATTTTTAAATGTAATAAAAAGTAGGGTCTGGAGCATTAATCTAGCTGGCAGCGCACTTGCTTTGTACAAGGCCTGACACATTTTTCACTTTTCCTGGATCCCATATGGGCACTTGAGCTCACCAGTTGTGAGCACATAGCCAGGAATAAACTCTGAACACAACCAGGTATGAACACAGCACCAGGAATAAGCCCTGAGAACCATCAGGTGTGACCTCCAAAACCAAAAAATGTAAACAAACACAACCCATAATGCAAAATAGTATGCATCCAGTTTTATGCATATTCATGCATCCAACTTTAACAACTAAACTTACAATAATTTTGTTTTTGTATTTTTTGCTTTCCACCTGACTGCTGGGCTCATTCCTTCAGGGCTTTGACCATATTAGTTGCTGAGGATAAAACCTAGGTGAACTGTGTTCAAGGCAAGCACTCTACACTCTGTACTATCACTCTAGCCCTGGCAATCTAGTTTTACTTTATATAACCTGCCCTTCCCAACTCTATCATTTACTTATTTAGAGCAAGTCCTTGATATTATGCAGCCCCATTATCCTGTTCATCATAATGAGTCCTTAAAGGTCAGGTATCTTTGGACTGGAGTGATAGTACAGTGGCCAGGGCATTTGACTTGCATGCAGCTCATCCGGGTTCAATCCTCAGCATCCCATCTGGTCCCCTGAGTACCTCTAGGAATGATTTCTGAGTGCAGAGCCAGGAGTAACCCAGGAGCATTGCCAAGTGTGGTCCTTAAACCAGATCCTTTCTCTCCTACCCCCTCAAATGGGGAGGGTAAGATATCTTTAGTATTTTGTGAGACTGCACGTGTCAGTACTTGGGAGCTACTATACAGCTTTATGTTTGGGCATAGCTTCCATTGATGTTCTAGGGGGCTTCAGGTGCTGGGGATTGAACCCAGACTGCTACATGTAAAGCATGACCTCTGCTTGTTGAGCTATTTAAGTTAAGATTTCTTAAGAGTGGAAAATTCTAGATAACTATTTCTTACATTTAGTTTAATTGTCAAACTAATTTTTTAATTTTATTTTGAATAGGATGAGGAAAGTATTCCTATCATGTATAGGAATTTACCTGAATATAAGGAACTATTACAATTTAAAAAGTTAAAGAAGCAAAAACTTCAACAAATGCAAGCTGAAAGTGGATTTGTACAACACATAGGTTTCAAGGTAAATTGTACAGACCCTACCAATTATTTAGTTTTTTATTAATAAATTTATTTTTAATTATGAGAACAAAGATGCAAGGAAAGAGGAAAAGGTAAAGTTACAGTGGAAGGAAAATCACCCATAAACAGAATTCTTAGAAGAAAACCCCTTGCTGATACCTTAATTTTGAACTTTCAGCCAAAGAACATTAAGAAAAAATAAAATAGAACCCATGTACAATTACTTTGTCCCTCAAGTCCCCAGATTGTAGTACATTATAATATTTCTTAGCGGTACACAAAGCAATCTAAGGCCATAAAACTTGTGTAACTCCTTAAACATTGAAGGTATAGTATTTTCTTACATTTCCTTGTACCTGCATATTAATTTAAGTTAATCACAAAAGTTTAAGTGTGTTTTTTTTTAAGGATTAGAATCAAAGGAGCACTGTATAAACGGTGTTAGAGTTGCAGCTATTGTTTGCATAGGCCCACCAAAATATGAGGGACATGGAAAGGAAAAGCCTTGGCCTAAATACAAGGAGACCCTACCCCTGAAGTTTCCTGGCATAAGACCAACTCTAGGCTCCAGGCAAACTAGTTTGTACAATCCAATCCATTGTCTGTAGTGCCAATACACTTTTTATTTTTTACAGTCTCTGTTGTTGGTATCATGTTTCTGTATTAAAGATCCTGGAATCTGCATATCCGAAATTGAAGTCAGGATGGTAGAACGTCCTCTAGTTTCACCTCACAATAAAAGGGCAATGCAGAGAGCCCTGTTCTGTAAGCAGGTCGTTGTCAAATCTTCTTAGTGTTGAGGGAAGTCTCTTTTGAGCAGGTCAGTGTCAGAGTAGCAGTAGGAGGGTCTTCCTTGGTAGAGAATTGCTTCCAGATGATGTTATAAATGACTTTGGATGTTTCATAGTTAGCTTCCCTAGTTCAGGGGTGAATGGAGAATGCCCATTCTTCTGAGGCACAGTGCCAGGTCATTATGTCAGTGTTCAGGGTGTAAGGACCCATTACTCTACAAGATTTCTGTGTTCCTACCTCTATTAGATAGGAACTTATTTGTATGTATAGTATTTTCCCATTTTAATGTGCCTATGCAAACAAGGAACAATGCCACATGGCGTTATAGGCCTATATGGGGGCTGCAGGAACAAGTCCAAAAATCCCCATGACATGGTTAAACATAAGCATTAATCTGAGGGACTCTTTCACCAAAAATTCCTTATTGAACAGCTCACAGAGAGAAGAAAAGATAAAAAGAGGGGAAAATCTTCACTGTATAAGAGAATATTTAGTAAGAGTTGTAGCTGTTAGAGAAAATAGACATAAAATATTCAAAAGCCATACGTGTTCATTTTATGCCTTTTGAAATAATTGGGGGTTGTTAAATCCAGTGTGATTGGGACTGTGAAGTACTGAAGTTAAAAAGGGTAAATGGGGGGCATACTGATTCTTGGGGGTAATAGAGTTAAGGAGTGAAAATGAGCTTTACAGGGGTGTACGAAAGGGCAGAATGCAAGATGGACATTCTACATACAATACACAAAACATAACTGAAGGCTAGGATATACTATTGATATTTACTGTGCGCGCCGGGGCAATAGCCCCCACGTGGTTTTGAACATGTAGACTGGTAAGAAATTGCCAGAGACTGCCTTAATAAAAATGAGCAGCTCTCAGCACCCCCCAATTTAGACCCACCTTTTCTGGCCGCCTGGGCTGGGTCCCAGGGGATGGCTGGGGGCCTACCAAGGCTCCCAGCACCCCCAAGCTAGGGACAAGGCCTTTGAACTGGGGTCTCCCAGACCCCATGCCGGCTAGAGCTAGCCTCCAGATCAAGAAAGGATTCGGTAAAGAACCAGAAGCCAGGATCTACCTGCCTTCCTCCCTATGCCCTCCCTCCCCTCTTCACTGGGGGAAGGGCAGGGAAAGCTTGGGATCCCCTCCAGGAGGGACCACCCGACACCCACCTTTTCTGGCCGCCTGGGCTGGGTCCCAGGGAAGGCCTGGAGGCCGGGGGCAGGAGAGGGGACGGCTGGGGGCCTACCAAGGCTCCCAGCACCCCCAAGCTAGGGACAAGGCCTTCGACCTGGGGTCTCCCCAGACCCCATTAAATTATTTAGTTTTTAAAGACTTTTAAGAGTTGTGTAAGATGGTTTCTGGGACTTCAAGCATATATTATAAATGTTAGATTAACTTTTGTTAATTAAATTTTGTCCTGTGCATAGGTACAATACTGTATCATAGATACTGACCTTAAGCGGGTAATGATTCAGTAAAATGAAGATAAAAATACCCCCCCCCCCAAATAACAAAAAAGATCAAGAGTTTTACCTACTTCCACTCCCATTTTTATATTTCTTTTTGGTGGAACAGACCTCAGGTATCTGCAGTCAACAGGGTTTGTATTCTATGTAAACACACACACATGTATTTTATGTAAGCATATACACGCACTTATTACTGAGAGAATTAACCAAAAACTACATATTTAAATTGTGTAAAAGTTAAGGAATAAACAATATCACCTCATATCGGTACCTTGTGTGTATTGTGAGCAGTTTAAGATATACTCAATAACTTTCAAGTGTTTTATGATAGTATTAACTCCATATTGCTATAGTTGACTAATAGCTATGATTTGAAATTTACATGCTTGAGATCACTTAAGGTTTTAGAATTGATTTCATGTGTTAAACAAAAAATGTAAAGAAAATAATAATGACCATGATATGTATTGGTATACACAAAATTACTGTGATATGGTCTATGATTGATAACTGAAGTTTAAAACAAAATTATGCCTCTGGTTTTTCAGTCAGACATGCATCTAGTTGTTGTAATGATCACAGAAACTAGAAATGGAATTTACTTTAATTTTCATAATTAATGCAGAATACCTGGAGGGCTCTCAATGCCAAACTAAGAAAGAGCTAGGTCTACCTTTTCATTGTTCTTGCTGTTGATTATTAGGAACCTGTAGACTTGGAAAGTAATTCAGTAAGATGATAGTTCAGAGAGAATTTGGGTTAACCTGGCTGATATTAACTGCACTGATCACTTAAGAGTTAAATAATTCCATAACACTTTGGATAGTGGCTTTTCTTTTTTCTACTTTAGTTTGTTAGTTTCTGAACCACATTCTTGCAGTTCTTAGTGGAACATATGGGATACGGGAAACCAAACCTGGGTAGGCATTACCTTGTCTCTCCACCCACATTGGATAGTTTTTTGTGTTTTTTTTTTTAATTTAATTTTATTTTATTGAAACCATTGTAAATTACAACATTGAAGAATTTTAATTGTGATATTGAATCAGTAATTCTCAATATCAATCATTGTGCTCTGGTCTAAAGTACCTGTTAACTAACTAGTCAATAATAATTAAATGCCCAAGTTTATAGATGATTTAATTTTTATAAAAGAGCATTAAAGATAATCTCATATTATCTCTAGCTTGATCTTGAATAGATGGAATGTCAGATAATTAGCTATGAAATTATATTTACAACTATTTTTATATTTTACTTTTTAATGTATCTAAAGAAAGGAAAGGATGTACATTTGTAATATGTTTCCTGGGGTGGGGGTAGGTTTTGTAACATCATAGCTTTAATAATTTTCTTCTCTGAATTTGTCACAGTGTGATAATTGTGGCATAGAACCTATCCAGGGGGTTCGGTGGCACTGCCAAGATTGTCCTCCAGGAATGTCTTTGGATTTTTGTGATACTTGTTCAGACTGGTAAGTGTTTTCTTTATTGTAGATTAGCTATGAATAGCTCATTCATTAATGAATTTTATTTCTATACTGCTTATTTGGTTTTTGTTTTTTCGTTTTGTTTTGTTTTGTTTTTTGATTGGGGGCACACCCAGCAGGAATATAGGCATATTCCTATCTTTAGGGATTAATCTTGGCAGGGCTCAGCAACTTTTGAGGTGTGAGGAATTGAATTTCAATAGGCTATATGTAAGGCAAGTAAGTACCCTGCTTCTTGTACTATAACTCTAGCCCTTTCAAACAACTTAGATATCTCCATATGTAGCTTCTTATATTAGTTGTAGTTGTTTTAGGCAGTTAAAAATGTTTTCTTTTGGGGCTAGCGCTGATAGCACAGTGGATAGGACATTTGCCTTGCATGTGGTCAACTTGAATTTGATTCTTGGCTTCCCAGATGGTCTCCCAAGCCTATCAGGAGTGATTTCTGAGTGCAGACCCCTGAGCGTCACTGGGTGTGGCCCAAAACAAAACAAACAGAAAGTTTTCTTTTGTTATATATCACATACTTTTAGTGGAAATTCTGGTAGATTAATTGATTTAGAGGTAGAAGTTTTGTAATATATAGACAATGCCATTTAATGATGTGTTTGTTTTTTCTTTGCAGCCTACATGAAACAGATATTCACAAGGAAGATCACCAATTAGAACCCATTTATAGGTCAGAAACATTTTTAGACAGAGACTACTGTGTGTCCCAAAGCACCAGTTATAATTACCTTGACCCAAACTACTTTCCAGCAAACAGATGACATGGGAAAAAACATTATATATTAGTCCCTCTTCACATAGCAATGGTATCATTGTGAATTATGTGCAGTTTGGAAAGATTCTCTGCTTTCCCTGAAGTGACACTCAGCATGACAGCTTCCTGAGTGTTCTCGTCCAGTCCAGCTCTGCACCGATGTGGCTCTAGATCACTATTCAGCAGCTGAACATTTCTGCTGAGCAAAGGGTTTCTCTGGTGAATTTCTCACCATCACCTCAAAAAAGTCCTTTAAGTGGTGATCTCAAGCGGGAAAGGTGGAAATGAGAGCACACATTAAAGAGAGAGTAAATTCCAAAGGTTTCTAAGAACTCGCATACATATGAGACAAAGTATTTACATTAAAACAGTTAGTAGCTTTCAGTTTTGTGAAAATAGTTTTCAGTACAGGAACTGACTTCTTTAGACAAAAGTTTTAACCAGTGATGGTGTTTGCTTTTAGGATGTACACTTTAAAAGAACTCACTGTCCCAGTGTGGCCACTGAATGGTCTTTAGTAAATTGGAGCTGCTTAACCATATTGACGTCTAATTTTTTTTTAACCACAATAAACTGTCCTTATTTCCAACAAGTGAAGCACTACAGGAGGCAACTATGGCATTGCTTCCTTAACCAGCTCATGGTGTGTGAATGTTATAAAATTGTCACTCAGATATATTTTTTAAATGTAATGTTATATAAGATGATCATGTGATGTGTACAAAATATGGTGAAAAGTGCCAGTGGTAGTAACTGTGTAAAATCTCTAATTCACAACATTAATTCCTTTAAAATACACAGCCTTCTGCCTCTGTATTTAGAGTTGTTGGTGCAACTCATCAAAGAAAACTGCCTAATATAAAAATCATATATATGGTAATAATTTCCCTTTTGTAGTCTGCACAAGATCCATAAAAGATTGTATTTTTATTACTATTTAAACAAGTGATTAAATTTAGTCTGCGCAGTGAGCAAGAGTTCACATGCATTCTTTTATACTGCTGGATTTTGTTGTGCATCATTTAAAAGCATTTTGTATGTTTCTTCTTATCTGTGTATACAGTATGTTCTTGAATAATGTTCATTTGTCAGGAGAACTGTGAGAAATAAACTTATGTGGATACTGTCTGTTTATATTATAGAATGCTTGTTGTGACTTCCTTTTAGATTTTGAAACTTTTGCTAGTGTTGAAACCAAAAACTTCTTTGTTTTTTGTGTTGGTGTCACACCTGCCGATATTCACAGGTTACTTGGTTCTACACTAGGAAATTATTCTTGGCAGTGCTCAGGGGACCATTTGGGTTGCTGGGGATCAAACCTGGGTCAGCCATGTGCAAAGCAAGTACCCTATATACTGTATAATTATTCTGGCCCAAAAATATTTTTTAAAGGGTTTACTTTATCAGCCTTCTGAAGAGTACAGATTATATTACGGATAATATAAAAAAGTAAAAAAAGACTATATTTTCACTCACTCTGGGCTGAAGCAGTAAATTAGACCTGGTCACAAAAAAGGAACACATACCACAAATTAAATATAAATAGGTTATAAGAAAAACTATTTTCCTGAAAAGTATTTACTATTGGGAAAGAAAATAAATATTCTAGAGGTCGATTATACTGGCCCAAATTTACAGTTGGCTCTTTTATTCAGTTTTAGATTATTGGAACATTATTTTCTTGTTCGTTTTAATACATTGGAGGGTACTAAAGTCATACTCTGAATTTTTAAAATTGAGAAGAATAATATAATTTAAATATATTATATGAGAATTTAAAAGTAATATATTTATTAGAAATTAGCCATGATGATAAAATTACATTTTAAAGAAAAATAATGGATTTGAGTTTAATTTCTTTGGAATATTATCAGTTGGGGGTAGAAGGTAACTTTAGTATTCTGACATATACCAGGAAATCTACCTGTAGCAAGACAGTTAGTTGCCTTGAATTATGACTTTTGAAACTTGTGTATATGTGTAGAAATAATGCTGAAAAATAATTATGAGAACAATTCAGACCCATTAATAAGTCCCACAAAGTATGTAATGTTACTCGCCAGAGGATAATTATATAATTGTTACATAAACAATAGTCTTAAGTATTTTTCATGGGCAAAAAAAAAGTTATTCTTTTGATTGACACAGAGGATCATTTGCTGCTTAATTGATGAAATGTTTATTTTGCATTTCAGCTCCAAGCAAATAGTCTTTGTGACTTTTTTAAAGGTTCCTAAAGTGTAGTTCAAGCAGTAATGTGACATTTTAAGCTGTGGACTAGAGGAAATGGAGAGGGGTTATCATCTGCAAGTAGGCTGTCCATCTCCCATAAAAAGTTATCATGACCCTACTTAAAGCATTGCTTTTTAAATGCTATTCAATAGGTCAGATATATTTCCTATGTTCAAGTTCTTAAGAAACGAAGGAACTTTTTTTTGGTTTTTGGGTCATACCCGGCGGTGCTCAGGGGTTACTCCTGGCTGTCTGTTCAGAAATAGCTCCTGGCAGGCACGGAGGACCATATGGGACACCGGGATTCGAACCAACCACCTTTGGTCCTGGATCGGCTGCTTGCAAGGCAACCGCCGCTGTGCTATCTCTCTGGGCCCACGAAGGAACTTTTTTTATTGTTTCTTCTTCAGCACCTTTCTTGCTGTGTTCAGACTACCAGTGCTAACACCTGATGGTGCTTCAGGATGGGGGAGTGAATGGGCCCAGGGCTGCTAGGCATGTACTCTAACCCAGGATATTCTTTAGGGACCATTGTCAGTTGAGAAACTGCTCTAGTCCATTTTGCATTATCTATCTGGCTCTGCTTTCTTTTTTTACATTTGGCTGCTAGGCATGTACTCTAACCCAGGATATTCTTTAGGGACCATTGTCAGTTGAGAAACTGCTCTAGTCCATTTTGCATTATCTATCTGGCTCTGCTTTCTTTTTTTACATTTATGCAGAGAAAATTTCAATTAGTCTTATGTGTTAGTATTACTAGCAACACCAGTATAATGCTTATTGTACCCCCAGTAACATAGTTAAAAACTTGATTATTAGAAACTTGAAGAAAGTTTGTTTTTCTGATTTTTTACAAAGAAAGCTAGTCAGAGAAGTTCAATAATCTGTTCATGGTCTTTATATAGTGGTAATGCTTTTAATTTGGTGAATTTTAATTCGACAGATTACTCCATAGTTAGCATCTGCTGCATTACCATATTTTCTGAGCAAGAATATTTATTTTCAGTCAGGTATCAGTCACTAAGAGATTAGAGGTGGGAATATGCAGGGATTACTTCTCAGTTTGTTTTTTTTCCCTGTTGTATTTAGAGCATAAATTGAGCATATACCTTGGTTTATAGCAGAGTAAAAAGCATGGCTGCATATGGCGGCGGGGCACTGGAAAGGTCTGCCTTTAGTGAACAAGAAAAACAAGTTACATACTCTAATTTAACAGCAAATGTTCAGTCATGAGGGCTTAGGTAAAGTTGGACTAGCTTATGTCTCCTGACTCAGGTATTTACTTCCATGTATACTTGACGCCTCTCAAGACCTGATAGTTTGCCTTATCTATTTTACTTGCCTCTCTTTTGTTGAAAATAATTGCAGTATGCAACAATTTACTGAGGTGTATAGGGAACATTAAGTTTTTTTTGTTTTTTTTTTTTTGGGAGGGGGGCCACACACAGCGATGCTCAGGGGTTACTCCTGGCTGTCTGCTCAGAAATAGCTCCTGGCAGGCACGGAGGACCATATGGGACACCGGGATTCGAACCAACCACCTTTGGTCCTGGATCGGCTGCTTGCAAGGCAACCGCCGCTGTGCTATCTCTCCGGGCCCTAAAATTTTTTTTTTAAAGGCTCTACTCAGCAGTGCTGGGAGTGGGAGGCTGGGGCCACTCCTAGTAATGGTGCAGGGCTGAGGTGTTCAGTTCCGTTGGTGCTTGGGGCTAGCAGGGCTACACTTTGGCGGTGCTGGGAGAAGGGGCTTGTGCAGCGCAGGGTATCTGTCTCAGGACTTTGCATTTAGTATGCATGTGCTCTGCCACCTGAGCTTTCTCCACAGCTGCAGTATTTTTTTTTATTAAGTAGAGGAAATAGGCCATCACATGTAGTAAAGCTAAACATTTTTTTGTACGAATTTATTTTCACATTAAGTTAGCATGTTAAGCTTTTGTTATCGGTAAGTTTGAAGGCCATTGTTCTAGTTGTACTATAACGAGTTCTCATATAGCAGGTAGGCTGTCACATTATGGACTTTATAAGTTCTAAAGTGTTTGATATAGAAAATATTCCCTATGATCAAAACAAAGGTAACTTTCTTTTCATCATTTGGGTAGCTGAATATCTGAATGTTTGAGAATGGACATCATATTTAGTTCCAGGAGACTAGAGAGCAGCTGTATCTGTGTCACTAGGACTTGGCTCTTTTTGATCTTAGTAGATTCTCAATAACTATTTATTTGTAACATGCTCAATTTTTTTTTTTATGATTTACACTTTTTCCTTTGGAAATTGGGCAATACCACTCTCTCCCCAAGTGTCCAGCTATCGTTCTTAAAGAATGTTACTTAGGATATCTCCTCTGCAGGACCTTGACAGGACTAGAATTATAGTTTACCTACCTGTAGGATGTGCTTCGGCAATGGATGGTTGAGAAGATTTTGGTTTTCTTTGGGAAATTTTGTTATTGATGAATATAGATTCTTTACTATGTTTTTAGGGTGATAGAACAGGACACGAGTGGAAATTCTGTGTTCTTGTTCAAACTGGAAGTGAATGATATATGCTCAATAAATGTCAACACAGCCACTTTTTGTTGAACATTGGTAATTAGTGAAAGATTTACATGTTATTTAATCCTCAGCACCTCTATGATTGATTATTACTATTATGATCTTCACTTTACAGATGAGAAAAGGAGGATCAGAGAATTTAAATGTTAACTGTCAGTGCTAATAGATATGTATGGGATCGGTGATATAAAATTTTGTTTTAATTGGAGCTTGTCAATGAGCAAGTTCATTAAAATACTTTAATTTTAGACAGGTAAGTGTTCTCAAGAAAAACAGTGCTGGAAGAGTAGGAACTAGTTTCCTATTTCAATGGAAAAATAAAAAAATGCCTCAATAACAAGTAAAAATTTGGACAGAGATTTGAATGGATTAAGGGAATATTTCTCAATGGGGTAAACCTTGTGGATAATCTGGAGGATACAGAAAATAAGCAATAGAAAACCCCTGATCTTGGCAACATTAAAAGTGCCAGTTTTAGGAGCCAGAGAGATACAGTGGTTACTGCACATGGCTGACCCCAGTTCCATCTCTGTTGGTGAACTCTGAGCACTAAGCCTCTCATTTCCACCCTTCTCCCAAAGAAAAAAAGAGTGCCAGTTAGCTAATGCCAAATGAAATAAAGGAGAACGGTTATCGATGGGGTGAGTGGAGTATATATGGTGTGCTGTCCTCCTGGATGTTGACCATTGTAAAGGTGTTTAGATTGTTCTATATGTCTCTTCAGAGACCCCTGATTAAGGTCCTTTTAAATTTTTGTGACTCTGAAGTAGTGATGCCATTTAAAACCAATCAAATAAGTAATGTGTTTAGATTACAATTCTGTAGACTTTACACCTCTTAAGGAGTTAAGCTATTTACCTCTGCTGATTTACTAGAAGGCTTTCAACCACAGCCATAAAAGTCATGGTTTGGTGTGTCTACTGCCCTGCTATCTAATTTTCTTTAGTCAAGCTGTCAAAGCTATGTTTGGCAAAGACTGCCAGCATTCAGTATGTGTTAAACTCTACAAAGGGTCACTTTGTGTTTGTGTATGTGGTGGTGTTTTGTAGCACAACTGACAATATTCATCCTGTAACTTTTTTCTAATTTGCTCAAATACTTCTTAAATTGCCCTATATAGAATAACAACTTGGGAATAGTAATAAAATATTTGAAAACTGTGAGTTGTAGGAAAATGCCCCTTTTTGTTAATTAGAGGCATAAATGTAACCAAAGAAATTTAATTTCTTTAGCAAACACTGATATTTCTGTTTAAGAACGGCTGCTAGAGAAAAAGGAAATATGAAAATTACCATGTATTATGGGACTCTGAAAGTTCTCTCTGTAACAGCTCAAAACAAATCTATGCCCCAAATTAAAACCATATGAGCATTCATAAATCTTAACTATTACTGTTTGCTTCTAATTCTGTTTGGAATAAAGCCTCAAATGCTTTCCAGAATGATGTGAATTACAAATAAATAGAAAAAGCTATTCTGTGTTCCATTTATTTTATTTGCATATATAACCATTTCAAGGGGGAAAAAAAGACTTAAAAAATACAATTCTGTCCCAGAAATGGTCCCTTCTCTGCACAACCATTGAAGAAACAAACAAAAAATCATGCAAACTGAAAACTGATCTGTTGTAGTGATTGAGTGGAAGATGCAGTAATTACTGTAGAATATAGAAGAAGCTCTGGTTTGGCAATTGTGTTAACACAAAAAAGAACCTCACTGGTTTGATGCAAGGAGATAAAACTTTACATACATCAACATGTGCCAAAAGGCTCTTACAAAGCAAGTTGGAATCTTAGATATCACCTACTGACTGACATGCCACTCCCCACCCATATGTTTTGTTATTTGGTATTTCTTGTTTGTCAACAATAAGTGATCATTTGTAGTGGAAATTATAGGTTGACATTTGTTAAGTGAATGCAATAACATTTTATGATTTTAAATCACATTTGGTCTTGGTATTTATATTTGCTGAACTGGCAACATCACAGTTAGAAGAAACTATAGTAAGTAGACAACTTCTCCAGTTTATTCTTTTAGCTATTAGGACAGTATTCCAAGTAACCAATCTCAAAAATGAATAGTGTTATCGGTGACTAGTTTGGGTTTTGCTCTCTTGGGAAAGCTTTACAATTTTATATTAAATTTTATTTCAAATCTTACTGTTTCTTAAAATCGCAATTAATGGCCCCATTTCTGTGGTTACAGAGAGACCTACCAGAGTAACATACTTATGCCCATCTCATACTAATGTCCTTTGTCAGGCAATAATAGCATTTTAGTCTTGAGGGAGTAAGGAAGGGATGATGGAGAGTTAGGAAGCCAACTCCTAATTTGATAACAACCAAATGCCCAGGCTCTATCAAATTCTGAGGCTAAGACTGATAGACTGGTATTGCATAACTTCACATACTATCCTAGTTATGAGATGCAGCCATATATGATGGGAAAGAGTATATACTGTGAATGCAGACACCTCTTCGAATTATGCAGAAAAGGTTGGCAAATACCAAAGATACCATGCGCAGCTCCAGACACCTCTTGAATAATTCAAGCTGGGAAGTAAATAACTTCAAGATTGGGGTGGATGGGGAGGGACACAAAAGGGGTAAGGTTTAATTTGAAACATATTAAATAAGGAATGAGCCTTTTAATATTTTTCTGTCGCCAGTCTCCTTAACATGCATCTTTGTCTTCAGAAAATAGAGTCAATAGCTTTGCAGAGTTGAAGAAAGACTTCCTCTGATGTTCCTTCTGCATTTACCTACATAGAAAAGAGAGTAGTCAGATATATTATCATGGATGTTTTAAGTAGTGATTACTTAAGAGTTTTCCAAATAAAAGAACAAAATTCCCCTTTCTATAAGAAAAAAATAGTTTTAAATACTAGATGCTTAGACAACAACATTATCACTACCTGTAGAATAGTCAGAATCTGAAACTGACAAGACCAAATGTAAGGAATGATAAAACATCCTCATTCCTTTCTGATGGAGATGCAAAACTTCAACCACACTGGAAGGTAGGTTGGTATTTTCTTAGAAATCTAGACTCTTTAACACGCATTTGAGCAGTTTTCCGTGTTATATATCAACAGGAGTTGTAAATTCAGGTTCATACCAAAACCTATATAAGGATGTTTTTAGTAGCTTTTTTATAATTAACAGGAATTGAACCAATATAATTCATCACCTAAAGAACTGAGCTATCAAGTTTTTTTATGACACAAAAGAAACACATGCATGTCAGTGAAAAGACGGCATTTTTCCAAGACAAGGGAGAATTGGCCACAGTGCTGAGTGGTTCAAGGATGATTCCTGGCTTGGTGTTGAGTGAGCACTTATGGCAGTGCTGGAATACCATATTGTACCAGGGAGTGTACTGGGGCCTACTGGATACAAAACATTTGCTCAAGTCCATTGAGTTATCTGGCCCAAAGATAACATGGGTTATTAACTTCGGTTATTAAGATAACCAAAACTATGAAGTCAGTAAAATGATTAGGAATTAGGGAGAGAAATGAATAGATAACCTGAGATTTATACTAAGTGATTATTTTATGATACTATAACAGCAAAACAATATAAGAATAACCCTAAAAAACTGGACTTTGAGGGTAGACAATGTTTTAGTTCAGTGTTTAAGTTCAGTGATACCACAAATGCACTATTGTATGGTATATCAGAGAAACTATAGGGACTGTACTTTATCTCAGCTTTGTTGTGTACCTAGTGATCCCCCCCCCCCAATAAAAAACAGGTGCTCTTTTGTAGAATGGTGTTAGGGATTATAGAAAGACTGGAGTGCTCTTTTCTGCTGAGCCTGCCTAGAGACTACAAGGACTATAACCTCTCCAGGACCCACACCTGGTAAGATGTCCCCACCCAACAAATGTGGGGCCAATTCCTGCCGTGTGATTGGGTACCCAAAAACTTATAAAGTACGGTGGCCATGCTCTCTGCCTCTTTTCTGCTGAGCCTGCCTAGAGACTCCAAGGACTATAACCTCTCCAGGACCCAAACCTGGTAAGATGTCCCCACCCAACAAATGTGGGGCCAATTCCTGCCGTGTGATTAGGTACCCAGAGACTTATAAAGAATGGTGGCCATGCTCTCTGCCTCTTTTCTGCTGAGCCAGCCTAGACACATCAAGGACTATAATCTCTCCAGGACCCACACCAAAAAGTGCGGCCGCTCCGCTTTGTTCCACGGCTGCGCTTATCTTGTAACCCCTGAATTCCATTTCTGCACATTTTAAGAAGCAATCTACAGCCTTACCAATGGAGTAATTTTGCAATACATCCCAATATTTACAGAAAACAAGATGGCTCCTCTAATAATCTAAAAAGTAGGAAACAAAAAAAAAAAGTAGGAAACAGCTAGATATCCTCTCAAATAAGAAGTTTAGAGTAGAATTATGGAAAATGTTCAGGGAGCTCAAAAAAAACGCATCAATAGACTTGACTGGAGCAAACTTAAGCATCAAGAAGATTTGTCGCTTCCTGAGAGCCGGGAGTCTAGCAGGAGGAGGTTTGGCAGGCCCCCGCCATACTAGAGGTCTGCTTGACCAGGCCTAGTGGGGGTGCGGGACTTGGGTAACCCCAGCAGCCCTCTACCGCCTTGCTCCAGATCTCCAGGGCTTCCCCGGGCCACACGCCTGGGCAAGCCGGTGAGTTGGGTCCCTTGGTGGAGCTTGAAGGTACCCTAGGCCTTCCCCCACTATCCATGCAGCTCCTTAGGGAGGGTCTGGGTGGGGCTCTGAACTTCTGGTCTCCCAGCTTCTTGAAGGATCTCTCCTTCCTGGGAGCCGGGAGTCTAGCAGGAGGAGGTTTGGCTGGCACTGGTAATCTCTATCCAGTCTACATTTTCAAAATCGTGTGGGGGCTATCGCCCCCGTGCGCACAAGAGACATTAATAGTACTCTCACAAGAAACATTAATAGTACTCTCATAAGAAACATTAATAGTACTCACTATCATTGAATTATATTTTTATGTATGCAGAATATCCATTTTGTACTCTGCCCTTTTGCATACCCCTTTATAAGTTCATATTTCTCTTTAACTTCTTTAACTCCTATCATCATTACTCCTTTTTTACCCTTTCTAACTTAAGTACTGTGAGTCCTAAGTCACAGACCAAAGTGGTGCCCTAGAGTTAACACCCACCCAACTATTTTAAAAGGCATAAATAATAATAATTCTTTTATTTTGGATTATGAGAACAAAAGATGCAAAGAAGGAGGATAAGGTAAAGTTACAGTGGAAGGACAATCACCCATAACATAATTCTCAGAAGAAGTCCCCTTGCTGATATCTTAACTTTGAACTTTCACCAAAGAAAGTCAAGATAAATAAAACAGAATCCATGTGCAATTACTTTGTCCCTCAAGTTCCCAGATTGTAGCACATTATAATATTTCTTAACAGCACACAAGGCAATCTAAAGCCATCAAACTTAAGTAACTCCTTAAACATTAGAGGCATAGTATTTTTTACATTTCCATGTACATGCATATTAGCTTAAGTTAACCTCAAATTTTAAGTGGGTGCGTTTTAAGGATTAGAGTCAAAGGAGCACAGTAAAAATGGTGTTAGAGTGGCAATTGTTGTTTGCATAGGCCCACCAAAATATGAGAGGCATGGAAAGGAATAACCTTTGCCTAAATACAAAGAGATCCTACCCCTGAAGTTTCCTGGCATAAGACCAGCTCTAGGCCTCAGGCAAGTTATCGTTAGATCCAAGACATTGTCCGTAGCGCCAACACACTTATCATACAGTCTCTTGTATCTATGGTATGTATACTCAAAATAAGGGAAAGACAAATTAAAACTTGAAAAGAGTTGTTGCCCTATCCTTATAAAGATTTGTTTACGAAAAGGACAAATTTGCAGAAGTCAATACAGCAAGTGTCTATTCCAGTTAGAGGCTCTCCACCTTTGGGATAGGAATTTTGCCATGCTTATATTCCTCCACACATTTCTTATTGCTTTACCTCTCCTTTTCCTGTCAGCAAACAAACATTTCCTGCAATGTGTGATGCACTGGCAATGCCAAGCCCAATGAGAGTCAGTGCTATGATTTGCTATGGCTAAAGGGGCCACTTGGGAGAGCAGAGAAACTTCATGAGGAAAAAGAATCATCAGCACTGAAAAGAAAGAAAACCATGAAGTCAGCATAAGTACATTTTAAATATCTAGGTAATCCTAACAGTAATATTAGGAGACAGTGTTATTCTTCTTTTTACAGAAATGATAGAATGGAGGCTCTGAATGTTTTTCAGCTTTTTTTTTGAGGGGGGGGTGTCACACCCGGCAACACTCGGGTTACTCCTGGTTCAGTGCTCCTAGAAGAAATCACTCTTAGCAGGCTCGGGGGACCATATGGATTGCTGGGGATTGAATCCAGGTCAGTAGTGTGCAAGGCAAATACCCTACCTCTGTGCTGTTACTCTGGCCCCATTTTCAGTTTTTAAGTACTTGGCAAGACCTGTTTCAAATCCAGGTCTTGACTCCAAAATTATTATTTGTCGACTACATTATATTATCCCAAATAGTTGTAAATCGCTGGGTGATTGAATTTATGGGTGTAGCAAGGAATGAAGCTGGAATTGTAAGTAAAGTTATTAGGCCCAGTAGCCAATGCTTTTCCCTTGTCAAAAACAAACAAAAAAACCCACTTTCTCAAGTATATAATGGGTCTTCCCCAGAAGAAACAACTTAATAGAATAAGGGATTGGTTCAACTCAACTTTGTTTGCACACATACTTTCATCATCTAAAAGACACTTATAGAGAACTTCCACTCAATTTCAGCTCTGCTACTTTTGGGCAGACCACAGCTATATTCTTTTTTTTTTTTTTTAATTAAATGAATCATAGTAGAAATTTAGGATCATACTGAATTTTTTTTAGTATTTTTTTATTTATTTAAACATCTTAATTACAAATATGATTGTGATTAGGTTTCAGTCACATAAAGAACACCCCCCCCCTCACTAGTGCAACATTCCCACCATTAGTGTCCCAAATCTCCCTCCATTCCACCCCACCCCCACCTGTACTCTAGACAGGCTTTCCAGTTCCCTCATTCATTCATATGATTATGGTAGTTCTCAGTGTAGTAATTTCTATAATTGCACTCACCACTCTGTGGTGAGCTTCATGAAGTGAGCTGGAAGTTCCAGCCCTCCTCTCATTGTCTCGGGATTGTTGCAAAGATGACTTTTATTTTTCTTAAGACCCACAGATGAGTGAAACTATTCTGCATCTCTCTCCCTCTGACTTATTTCACTAAGCATAATAGACTCCATGTACATTCATGTATAGAAATTTTATGACTTCATCTCTCCTGACGGCTGCATAATATTCCATTGTGTATATGTACCACAGTTTCTTTAGCCATTCGTCTGGTGAAGGGCATCTTGGTTGTTTCCAGAGCCTGGCTATTGTGAATAGTGCTGCAATAAACATAGGCGTGAGGAAGGGGTTTTTGTATTGGATTCTTGTGTTTCTAAGGTATATTCCTAGGAGTGGTGTAGCTGGATCATATGGGAGCTCATTTTGTAGTTTTGGAGGAATCTCCATATCACTTTCCATAGAGGTTGGACTAGACAGCATTCCCACTAGCAGTGAATAAGAGTTCCTTTCTCTCCACATCCCCACCAGCACTGATTGTTCTCATTCTTTGTGATGTGTGCCAATCTCTAGTATCGTGAGATGGTATCTCATGGTTGTTTTGATTTGCATCTCCCTGATGATCAGTGATGAGGAGCATTTTTTCATGTGCCTTTTGGCCATTTGTATTTCTTTTTTTTATCAAAGTGTCTGTTCATTTCTTCTCCCCATTTTTTGATTGGATTAGATTTTTTTTCTTGTAAAGTTCTGTCAGTGTCCTGTATATTTTGGATATTAGCCCTTTATCTTATGGGTATTGGGTAAATAGTTTCTCCCACATGGTGGGTGGCTCTTGTATCCTGGGCACTATCTCTTTTGAGGTGCAGAAGCTTCTCAGCTTAATGTATTCCCATCTGTTGATCTCTGCTTCCACTTGTTTGGAAAGTGTAGTTTCCTCTTGAAGATGCCTTTAGTCTCAATGTCATGGAGTGTTTTACCTACGTGTTGTTCTATATACCTTACGGTATCAGGTCTGATATCAAGGTCTTTAGTCCATTTGGATTTTACCTTCGTACATGATGTTAACTGGGGGTCTATGTTCACTTTTTTGCAAGTGGCTAACCAGTTCTGCCAGCACCACTTGTTGAAGAGGTTTTCCCTGCTCCACTTAGGATTTCTTGCTCCCTTGTCAAAAATTAGGTGATTGTATGTCTGGGGAACATTGTCTGAGAACTGAAGCCTATTCCACTGATCTGAGGGTCTGTCTTTATTCCAATACCATGCTGTTTTGATAACTATTGCTTTGTAGTAGTTTAAAGTTGGGGAAAGTAATGCCTCCCATACTCCTTTTCCCTAGGAGTGCTTTAGCTATTCGAGGGTGTTTATTGTTCCAGATGAACTTCATAAGTGTTTGATCCACTTCTTTGAAGAATGTCATGGGTATCTTTAGAGGGATCGCATTAAATCTGTACAATGCTTTGGGGAGTATTGCCATTTTAATGATGTTAATCCTGCCAATCCATGAGCACGGTATGTGTTTCCATTTCCATGTGTCCTCTCTTATTTCTTGGAGCAGGGCTTTATAGTTTTCTTTGTATAGGTCCTTCACATCTTTGGTCAAGTTGACTCCAAGATATTTGAGTTTGTGTGGCACTAATGTGAATGGGATTGCCTTCCTGATGTCCATCTCTTCCCTATCATTATTAGTGTATAAAAAGGCCATCGATTTTTGTGTGTTAATTTTGTAGCCTGTCACCATGCTATATGAGTCTATTGTTACTAGAAGCTTTTGGTAGAGTCTTTGGGGTTTTCTAAGTAGAGTATCATGTCATCTGCAACCAATGAGAGCTTGACTTCTTCCTTTCCTATCTGGATTCCCTTGATATCTTTTTCTTGCCTGATCACTATAGCAAGCACTTCCAGTACTATGTTGAATAGGAGTGGTGAGAGAGGACAGCCTTGTCTTGTACCAGAATTAGAGGAAAGGCTTTTAGTTTTTCTCCATTGAGGATAATATTTGCCATTGGCTTGTGGTAGATGGCTTCAACTAGATTGAGAAAGGTTTCTTCCATTCCCATCTTGCTGAGAGTTTTGATCAAGAATGGGTGTTGGACCTTATCAAATGCTTTCTCTGCATCTATTGATAAGATCATGTGATTTTTATTTTTTCTTGTTGTTGATGTTGTGTATGATATTGATAGATTTACGGATGTTAAACCATCCTTGCATTCCTGGTATTAAACCTACTTGGTCATAGTGTATGATCTTCTTGATGATGCATTGGATCCTATTTGCCAGGATTTTTTTGAAGATCTTTGCATCTGCATCCATCAGGGATATTGGTCTGTAATTTTCTTTTTTGGCAGCATCTCTGTCTGGTTTTGGTATCAAGGTAATGTTGGCTTCATTGGGAAGTTTGTTCATTTGGGAGTGTTCCTGTTTTTTTCAATTTCATGGAAGAGCCTGGCTAGAATTGGTAGTAGCTCCTCTTGAAAGGTTTGAAAGAATTCATTAGTTAATCCATCTGGGCCTGGGCTTTTCTTTTTAGGCAGATATTTGATTAGTTTCAATTTCCTCAGTAGTGATGGGGGTGTTTAGATATGCTATATCCTCCTTAATTAATTGAGGAAGGTTATAAATGTCCAAGAATTTATCCATTTCTTCTAGGTTATCATGTTTAGTAGCATAAAGTTTCTCAAAGTAGTCTCTGATTACCCTTTGGATCTCTGCAGTATCTGTCGTGATCTCCCCCTTCTCATTTCTAATACGGGTTATCAGGTTTCTCTCTCTCTTTCTTTGTGAGTTTTGCCAATGGTCTATCAATCTTGTTTATTTTTTCAAAGAACAAATCTGCTTTCATTGATCTTTCAGAATGTTTTTTGGTTTTCCACTTCATTTCCACTTCAGTTTTGTTATTTCCTTCTGTCTCCCTATTTTTGGTTCCTTTTGTTGGCCATTTTCTAATTTTATGAGCTGCGTCATTAAGTTATTCAGGTATGCCCTTTCTTCCTTCCTGATGTGTGCTTGCAAAGCTATAAATTTTCTTCTCAGGACCGCTTTTGCTGTGTCCCATAGATTCTGGCAGTTTGTGTCTTCATTATCATTTGTTTCCAGGAAAGTTTTGATTTCCTCTTTGATTGCATCTTGGACCCACTGGTTGTTCAGTAGCATGGTGTTTAATTTCCAATTGTTAAAGTTTTTCTTCTGTGTGGCTTTGTCGTTTACATCTAATTTCAGAGCCTTGTGGTCAGCAAAGGTAGCCTGCAAGATTTCTATCCTCTTGATTTTATGAAGGTATGTTTTATGTGTCAGCATGTGGTCTATCCTATAGAATGACCCATGTACATTGGAGAAGAATGTGTATCCAGGTTTTTTTGGGTGGAGTGTCCTATATATATCTACTAGTCCTCATTCTTTCATTACTCTCTTCAGGGTTAGTATGTTTTTGTTGGGTTTCAGTCTGGTTGTCCTATCAAGTTTTGACATGGCCGTGTGGAGGTCTCCCACAATTATTATGTTATTATTGATGTCTTCTTTCAGATTTGTCAACAATTGTATTAGATAATTTGCTGGTCTCTCATTGGGTGCATATATGTTTAATAGTCTGATTTCTTCCTGTTGCACATATCCCTTGATTAGTACATAGTGTCCATCTTTTTCCCTTACAACTTTTCTGAGTATAAAGTTGGTGTCATCAGATATTAATATGGCCACCCCAGCTTTTTTAAGTGTGTTGTTTGATTGGATGATTTTCCTCCAGCCTTTGATTTTGAGTCTATGTTTGTTCTGACTATTCAGGTGTGTTTCTTGTAGGCAGCAGAAGGTTGGATTCATCTTTTTGACCCATTTTGCCACTCTGTGTCTTTTAATTGGTGAATTTATTCCATTGACATTGAGGGAGATAATTGTCATAGGATTTAATGTAATCTTTGTAGATAAGTTTGCTGTGTTTGTTGGTCTCTCTTGCCTTAAAGTCGACTTTTCAGTTTTTCCTTTAAGGCTGGTTTTTTATCTGTGAAGTTTCTGAGCTGTTGTTTATCCATGAAGCTATGTAGTCTTCCTTCAAACCTGAACGAGAGTCAAGTGAGTCGAGTGCAGTATTCTTGGTGAGGCATTCATTTCATTCAGTCTTGTCACAGTATCCCACCACTGTCTTCTGGCCTTGAGAGTTTCTTGTGACATGTCTGCTGTAAGTCTTAGGGATGCTCCTTTGAATGTAATTTCCCTTTTTGATCTTGCTGCTTTCAGTATCCTATCTCTATCTGTGGGATTTGTCATTGTGATGAGGATGTGTCTTGGGGTGTGTTTCTTTGGGTCTCTTTTAGCTGGTTCTCTTCGGGCATGCAGGATTTGATTGTATGTAGTCTTTAACTCTGGGAGTATCTCTTTGATAATGTCTTTGACAGTTGATTCTTCCTGGAGATCTCCTACCTGGGTCTCTGGGACTCCAATGATTCTTATGTTGTTTCTGTTGAGTTTATCAAAGACTTCTATTTTCATCTGTTCACATTCCTTGAGTACTTTTTCTATTGCCTGAGCATTTGTCTTAAGGTTCTTTTCCAATTTCTTCTGCTGTGTTGAGTTTTTCTGTATCTCATCTTCCATCACGCCAAGTCTGTCCTCAGCTGCTTTTACCCTGCTGGCAAGGCCATCTACTGAATTTTTCAGTTCAGCTACCGTATTTTTCAGATCTGCTCTTTCAGTTTGGAGTTTTCTGATTTCTGTCTTTGTATTTTGATCAGATCGATCTATGCTTTCTTTGAGTTCTACAAACATCTTCCATATTGCTATTCTAAACTCCTTGTCTGAGAGGTTAATTAGATGGTCGAAGTTTTTTAGGTCATCTGAGCTATCGTCTTCATTCTCTGTGCATGTTGATTGCCTGTGAGGTTTCCCCATTTTCCCGCTTGTAGTGTGATTTTTTTCTGCCTGTTGTGGTGGGGTTCATTGGGTAGAAAGAGCCTCTTCTGGAGCCTCTGGGAGTGCTATTTTTCTGGGCCCTTTCCAGCCCACTCCCAAGAGGTTTTGGAGACAGGACAGTGGAAAAACACACACAGGCAACACTCACAGTCGGGAATCACTGGGCGGGCCCCGCAGCTATATTCTTCGAACCTCTCAAAGTGCATGTATTTTGCACTATTCCTCTTTACTGTTTTTTTTTTTATACCTTGCTGACCTACCACTGCTTTGTATTGCAGACTTTGATGAGCACCAGAGAACAACACTTTCCATTTTTGAGGTTATGAGATGACACCATTTACAATACCAGTGATGAACAAATTTCTTGTTTAGACACAAAAACAATGCAGGAAACCAGCATGGAACCCACTAGGATACACAAGTCATAAATCTTAGCAACTAGAAAGGCAAGATTTGCTTCTGTGCTTGCCCCTCAGGAGGTCTTTGTTTATTTTTGTTCCCAAAAAAAGACCACGATGCTAATTTATACCAACTCTGCAAAATTCTTCCTAGAAGAATAAAGGTACCATCTAAACTCTAAAAAATATCCCAAGCTTGAATTATTGGCCTAAGTCATGAAAGTAGCATCCCACACACAGGCCAAGACCCCACATGAAAGAAAGAGTACATAAACCTAGAGAAAGCATAAGACTGTCTTTATTTTGATTATCTAGCTGGAATAAAGATCCTCTTGCCCTTTCTGTAAACATCCTACTTCCCTAATAAACTTTCCTTATGTCTATAATTCAGTAATATCTTTCACAAACCCATGTACTTGCTACCATCAGACTCATTCTGAGAAACTGATGTGTGTGGAGGTATTGGCTTATCTGGCCCTGCTCAGGGATCTTAAATGGTTCTAGGATTGTACTGGGTTTTGCAGTGTATAACAATAATTTGGGGAGGGGGTTGTTTGGGGCCACATCCAGCAGTGCTCAAAGCTTACTCCTGGTTCTATGCTTAGGAATCATTCTCAACAGACTCAGGGAACCATATGGGGTCACTGGAAATTGGACCCTATTGGCCACATGCAAGGCAAGAACACATGGTATCATTCTGGCCCCACAAGTAATTACCTTAACTTTTGTACTATCACTCTGCTTCCCAATTTTGAGACCTTTGTCATCAAGGATATTTTTTATCACTATGCAAATATCAGAGTGTAACTACAGGAAGTTAGGTGGTACAATCTATTGAAACCATCATTTTTGATACTGATTATCACTTAATTTGTTATGTGAATTACCATTACTCCGAATGTTTTCTAGACTGATGGAAATGCATTTTTTCACTACAGAAACTTTTCTGTTCCTAGAATTATTCCCTTTCTCCTTTATAGACCAAACTAATGGGGATCTCAACATACTCAACAGGTTGCAACTCACTTTGATGTTTAATTTGTCCCTGCACTGTGCCAACCTCATTCCCCAGCACTGTCCATGTGATCTTGGGCAGAAGAAAGCAGTTATGGGGTCGAAATATGCTCTCAGAGCCCATTTTCTCACTCACAATTTGAACTTTGTGAAGAATCTGGGATTCGATTCTTTGTTAAAAGAACAAGCAACTGGGGGCAGGAGTCATAGTTACTCTTAAAATAAGGCATGTGCTGTGTATACAGTTCTTTCTTCTGTGACTCTGGTTTGAATCCCTAGCATGTAAGATTCCCCTGAACACAATCAGATGCAGCTCCCCAAGCCCTATAAAAAAATAAAAAAAAAAAAACAAACAAGGGCTTGTTTGTAAAACAGGGATAATATTGTGCAAAGGATGATACTTGCTATTTCTTTTGTTTGTTTTAAGCTCGGCAGTGCTCAGGGCTTACTCCTGGCTCTGAGATCAGGGATCACTCTTGGCAGGCTAGAGGTACCTTGTGGAATGCCAGGGAGTGAATAGGGTCAACTATATGCAAGGCAAGTGCCTTATGGTGTACTGTCTCTCTGGTACCAATGCTTGCTATTTACTGAGGGCTGGGAGGTGGAAAGCTTTTCAAAGGGATTTATGAATTCAGCCAAGCTGTAGTTTTAGAGGAAAGATGGGGGCTGGGTGCAGTACTGAGTCATAACGTTTCCCACCCTTCTTCCCCACACACAGACAGCAGCATGAGCTGGGCCATATCCCCGTTTCTATTTCCATCCCACACCTCCCTTCTTGTTTTGCTTCGTGGTTTAAATACAAGGATTCAATTATTTAATTAAATACCAAAAAAAAAAAAAAAAAAGCTTCTGATTGCCACTCAGCCTGAATCACATGCTGTGGTTTTAGCCTTTGCGAAGTCCAAGGACGTGAGGAGATTTAAAGACAAAATCAAATAATCAGGCTTTCTAGATGGAAAAAGCAGCCTTTGATTTTTTGTGAATGGGGGACTCTTTGAAGCAACCTGGCATCCTCATTTGGTCCAAGATCCAAAGTTCTGAGCATAAAATCCAAGAGAGGTAGTGAGCAATAAAGTAGTTTTTTTTCTTATGTAAGTGTATGTACGCTCATCTAATTCCAACTGGAGATTAATTTAACAAAACAATAAGTGCCTTTCATAAATATAGATTTAATATATATGGTTATATAAATGTGTTCATACAAAGAAAGTCTTTTCAACAAATGGTGTTGGTACAACTGGAAAACGACATGTAAGAAATTCAAAATTGACCCATACCTCACTCCTTATACAAAAATCAACTCAAAGACCTTTATATCAAAAAGGTCTTCAAGGATGGAGCACCAATGGCAAGAACTTTAGCGTCAAACATAATCAAATGGGACTACATTAAACTAAAAAGCTTCTGCATGGCAAAAGAAACCCTACATAACACAAGAAGACAGTTAACTGACTGGGAAAAAATCCTTTCACTCAACGTATCAGATAAAGGGCTGATATCCAGAATAAACGTGTTTGTACATAACTGTAATCCGAAAGTCAAAAATTAACTAAGTACCTTGTGAATGACAGCAACTATTCTCAATATTTGTAACTTAAGTAAATTGAAACCAGCCAACAAACTGATGTTTAAAACTCACTGTGAACAGATAAGAATTCTAATTCGGGCCCAGAGAGATAGCACAGCGGTGTTTGCCTTGCAAGCAGCCGATCCAGGACCAAAGCTGGTTGGTTCGAATCCCGGTGACCCATATGGTCCCCCGTGCCTGCCAGGAGCTATTTCTGAGCAGACAGCCAGGAGTAACCCCTGAGCACCGCTGGGTGTGGCCCAAAAACCAAAAAAAAAAAAAAAAAAAAAAAAAAAGAATTCTAATTCATAAATTGAATTGCTTTGTGTGTAGAAGTTCTCCGTAATTGTGCAAATTTAAAAATAAGATAGACTGCAACATGTTCTATATACATTTTCCTTTCATAACTAGTGCTTAAAATATGAGTTTCCCCAGGAACAGTAAAATTTTCTGATATTATTTTTCTTCAGAACTGTTGGGTTTCAATTCAGTAGAGTCAGAATGTTAAGGAGTTTTAATGTAGTTCATTTCAGATAAAACTAAGTAGATTATCATTTGAAGACTTACCTTTCTGTGTCTGAATCAATCTAAAATGTTTGATCAATATAGAAAAAAGTTAATAAAAAAAAGGTAAGGGCCAGAGAGATAGCACAGTGGTAGGGTGTTTGCCTTGCAAGCAGCCAACCCAGAACCAACAGTGGTTCGAATCCCGGCATCCCATGTGGTCTCTCGTGCCTGCCAGGAGCGATTTCTGAGCACAGAGCCAGGAGTAACTCCTGAGCACTGCTGGGTGTGGCCCAAAAAACAAACAGAAAAAGCTAGAAGTGAAAAAAATATGTGATTAATTTTGAAGGTGAAAAACCTCACCTCTTGAAGGAACAGTGGGACACAACAATAATATTTCTGCTCAGCAGCCAATGAAATATCTACTAAATTAGAAAAGATGTGCTTATGGAGAACTGCAGATTTTTAGTTCCACCTTTTCTCTTTATTCCTGTGAAACTGTAAACCATAAAACCTTTGCCTGGTTCAAACTCTGTTTAAGTGTAGTGTGTTTTCCTGAATTTTCCCATATTGTACAAAATGTTGGCTTGGTTTTGAGTTTGTTGTTGTTGTTGTTTTTGGGTCACACCCAGCAGTGCTCAGGGGTTACTCCTGGCTCTACACTCAGAAATCGCTCCTGGCAGGTTGGTGTGTGTGTGTGTGTCCATATGGGAACGAACATCTGTCTTTCTGCATATGTGTGTGTGTGTCCATATGGGAACGAACATCTGTCTTTCTGCATGTGTGTGTGTCCATATGGGAACGAACATCTGTCTTTCTGCATGCAAGGCAGAAATCTCTTCGGCCCCGGTTTTGAGTTTTGTTTTTCACCTACTGATGTCAGGGGGCTTTCTGGGTCAAATCCAAGTTTTCACAGAGTGGTTTAACATTTCTTAGATGAGCTTCTAATCTCAGTGCAACCAGAGCTGCCCCAGAGCAGCCCCTCCCAGAGCCTTACTAGGCAGCACCTGTGAGCTGGGTAGGGCCCAGCATGAGATACATTTTTCAGGAGTTCCTGGGAGCCATCCAGTTCACAGAGCTAGTCACACTCCATATTACTTCTCATTCTTAACGTCATGAAAAGGAGAAAAATACTGTATTGCCTTCCTCTGGGAGCTTTAAGGCAAGCTTTAGTGACAACACTAGCCAGTCTTAACAAGAATGATTTGTCATCTGCCCAGTCTCTCTATGCAGGACTTTTTGAAGTCTGAGCTGAGCTGTGTGTTCATTTAAAATGTGATGGACTTAGGGTAGACTCTGCTCAAACGACAGAACACAAGTCTAGCATGTGGGACTCCCGGAGTTCAATCCATGGAACTTCAGGTGGCCCCTGACCCAGCCTGCTCTCAGAATAACCTCAATGTAAAAAGTGAGATTTTGTTTGTTTGTTTTTGGGTCACATCTGGCAGCACTCGGGTTACTCCTGGCTCTTCACTCAGAAATCGCTGCTGGTAGGCTTGGGGAACCATATCCCAGGGGATGCCAGGATTCGAACCACCATCCATCCTGGCTGTGCTCAATAGGCCATATGTAGAGCCAGTCAGGGTTGACAGGATGCAAGGCAAATGCCTTACCTCCTGTATTTTTTTCTCCAACCCTGTAGAGATTTAGGGGTTGTAAATTGTTGGCCACACCTGAGCTGCTTAGGGTTTCATCTTTGGTTCAGTGCTCAGGGGTCACTCTTGTGTAGTACGTGGGGGACCATGTTTGGTGGCTAGGATCAAACTGGGATCAACTACAAGTAGGTCAAGTGCCTTACCTCTGTGCTAGGTTAACTTTTTATTTTAAATTAATAAATTTTTAAATAATATCTTTAAACACCATGATTACAAACATATTTGTAATTGGGTTTCGGTTATTAAAAAAAAGAAAACCCTTTTCATCAGTGCAACCTTCCCACCACCAAAACCCATCTCTTTCTTCTCCCCTATCCCCTGCCTGTCTTTGAGACAGACATTCTATTTCTCTCACTCACTACCATTGTCATGATAGTTGTTAGTGAAGTTATTTCTCTAGCTCCATTCACTAGTCTTTGTGGTAAGCTTCATATCATATGTTGGTCCTTCCAGCCCTCATCTCTATTTTCCTCTGGTATTATAACCATACTGTCTTTTATTTTTCTTAAATCCCACAGATGAGTGAGAATATTCTTTGTCTATCTCTCTCCCTCTGACCTATTTCACTCAGAATAATAGTTTCCATGACCATCCGTATGTAGGAAAATGTCCTGACTTCAATTTTTTGTGACAGCTGCATAGTATTCCATTGTGTATATGAATCACAATGTATATGAACCACAGTTTCTTTAGCCACTCATCTGTTGTCAGGCATCTGTGTTGTTTCCAGATTCTGGCTATTGTAAATAATGCTGCAATGAATATAGGTGTGCAGAAGGCATTTTTGTATTGTGTTTTTGTGTTCCTAGGGTATATCTTGGAGTGGTATAGTAGGGTCATCTAGGAGCTCAATTTCCAGTTTTTTGAGGAATCTCCGTATTGTTTTTAATAAAGGCTAGACTAGACAGCACTCATATAAGCAGTAAATGAGAATTCCTTTCTCCCCACATCTCCACCAGCACTGATTTTTCTTGATTTTGTGTGTGTGTGTGTGTGTGTGTGTGTGTGTGTGTGTGTGTGTGTATGTGTGATGT
Organism: Suncus etruscus; assembly: GCF_024139225.1. NCBI lineage: Eukaryota > Metazoa > Chordata > Mammalia > Eulipotyphla > Soricidae > Suncus > Suncus etruscus. Next base: position 30,536,219 of record NC_064851.1, on the reverse strand, counting down.
GTGCCATTTTCCCATTTTCTGGCATGAGATGGTATCTCATTGTTGTTTTGAATTGCATCTCCCTGTTGACTAGTAATGTGGAGCATTTTTCATGTGCCTTTGTGTATGGTGTTAGATGAAGGTCCGAGTTTGCTTTTTTGCATGTGGCTGACCAGTTGTCTCAACACCACTTGTTGAAGAGGCTTTCTTTGCTCTATTTTGCGTTTCTTGCCTTTTTAGCAAAGATTAATTGATTGTATGTCTGGGGAACTAAATTAATAACATTTTTAATTGAACCACCAATACACATTTACAAAGCTGTTAATGATTTTCAGTCATAAAATGTTCCAACACCCATTCCTTCACATTTCACAACACCATGACCTCCCTCAGATCCCTCCCTGCTGCTGCTTCTATGACAGATATTTTTTTCTTTTTGGTTTTTGAACCACACCAGCAGGACTTAGGCTCTGTGCTCAGGAATCATGCCTGACAGTGCTGGGGACCATATGGGATGTTGATGATCAAACCCAAGTCAGCTGCCTACAAAGGCAAATGCCCTCCCTGTTGTGCTATCACTTTAATAAAAGACATTTTCTTCTCTCTCTCTCTCTCTCTCTCTCTCTCTCTCTCTCTCTCTCTCTCTCTCTCTCTCTCTTCTCTCTCTCTCTCTGTCTCTCTGTCTCTCTCTGTCTCTCTCTGTCTCCGTCTCTCTCTCAGTCTCTCTCTCACTAGGTTAATTTTTTTCTTCTCCTTTTTTTTTTCTTTTTTGGCGTGGGGGACATCATACAGTGCTCAGAGTTTCCTCCTGGCTTTGAGCTTAAAAGTCACTACTGGTGGTGCTTCGGGGACAATACAGGACACCAGAAATTGAACCTGGGTTGGCCGCATATAAGGCAAGCATCCTATCCATTGTGCTATCACTTTGACCCTAGGATAACTTTGAAAACTAGTTGACTCATTTGTTTTTTAGTTATTGAAAAATCAAAAATATATTTGAACAACTTTGGTATGTGAAACCTATTTTTAACTGCTAATTTTATGAAAAACAAAAGAAATTATGTAATTTCTTTTATTTTTTGAAATTATGTAATTTCTCAGGAAAATTTACCATCTGAATCAAGATATGCTTAATATTTTAGAAACATAATTAAAAATATGAAACCATCTCATAATTTATGTATATATTACACCTAAAATGCTGATACTTACCTTATTCAGATTAAAAAATTAAGCTGTAAAATTAATTTCACTTATTTCTCTTTATTACTTAAAAACATGATTCCTAGACAGGTTTAAATTATAAATAGGGCCCATATGGCCCTTCTATTGGAAAATGCTGGTCTAGGAGTTTTTGCTTATTTGTTTGCAGCCATCCTGGCACTGCTCAGGGGTTACTTCTGGTTCCGTCCTCAGGAATCAATAATCCTAGTGGGCTCTGTGAACCATCTGTACTTCTAGAAATGGAGTCCAGGTTGTGTGTTGCCTAATTTGCTTTATTGTCTCTCTGGTCCTTAGAAGGTTTACTGAGTGAAGGAGGAATGAATGAAAAGTTGGATTCAAGAGCCTTGCCCTCAACCTTGCTCTTAGTCTAATCTATTGTTACTTTAACTCATATTTGTGCTTGTATTACGGGGATTTTCAGAATGAGTTCCCATTCTTTTATTTGTCATGAACTTTTACAAATCCCTTAGGATTCTAAAGTATCATCTCTCTGAAGCCTACCTCTGTGGGCTCAATCTCGGTGAACCTAAAGACATGGAACTTTCTGAAAATTCTCTTATTGCATTTAACCCCCTGCTGTGAGCGTAGAGTTTCTTTACTCCTTAATACCCAGCATTAACCATGTCTTGGATATTGGAGATGCCCCATAAACACCTACTGAATATGTCAAGATTCTTTGATTCAGTGGTCCCGGTTATCTTCTGTAAAAGTTAGAGTTAGTGGGACCCAGTGAATGTCTTGCTCTGATATGGGTAAAAGAAAAATCTGCCATGTGATGAGAACAGCAAGGAGGAAGATCAACATTGTATATAGAGGAGCAATACATGGACCTGGAATTGTGTTTTACCTGCTGTTTTGTGAGGATATTAAGTGGTGAGCACAACTCATTTCTACAGGACCACAGGGGTGTAAACTATGTCATGCTTAATCTAAAAGTCTTTGCAGGAATCTAAAGGCCTGACAAGCAGGAAGGGAAGGAGGGAGCTGGAAGAAAGCTCTTTTCAACAGTCAGAAAGAATGAGTTTCTTGGAATTCTGAGCAATAATACAGTGGTTAGGGTGTTTGCTTTGAAGGGGGCAGAGTTGGGCCTCATCTCCAGCATCCCATATGGATCTCTAAGTCCTGCTAGGACTGATCCCAGTTCACAGCCAGGAGTAAGCCCTGAGCACTGCTGGGTGTAGTCCAAGACAAAAACAGAATGAGTTTCTTAAGCCTCTCTGAGACAGATAGAAGGAAGATTAGGCCTCATTTGTCAAGTGTGAAGACCAAACTGCAGGGTTCCTCTAAACTTCTCCTTTCTAGATTTTTCTTTTTATAGAACTGGCAGGCAGGGGTGTAGGTGATTTCCAAATCTCAGTTGCTTGGGGCACTCAATCTAGGCAGGTTCAAATTGAATTTGAGGAGGCCTGAAAGATAGGGTGTTGATACTCAGTCAAGATGAGGTGCTGATAACCAGGCCCCAAGCCTCCAAGGTTTGGAAAATATCTGAGCTTTGCTTATTTCAAAGAAATTTCTCAGATCAACAAGAAGGGAAAAGAAAGTGAAAAAGAATCAGTTTTTTTTTTTCTTCTTTTTTTTAAGCTTCTGCTTCTAATGAGCAGCTCATTGTTTGGTCTCTCCATTTGGAAACAAACCTAAATAATGGTGCATGCTTTTGGGAATGCTGTTAGTAGTGGACAAAAACAGCTAGACTAAAAGCAAAGGGTTTGAGAAAAAAGAATAACCACATTAGAAAATATTATATGTCAATTATAGAAAATAATTATTATATTTTTGTTTCTGAGAAACAGTTATTTCATTTTAGAATGGTAGTATTTTCAAGAAATCAAAATATGATAGGGAAAGTGTATTGCTGCAGAGAGATCTAGCAAAAGTACATAATCAGGGCCAGGTGCAGAAGTAGTGCAGAAGTAGGGCTTTTGCCTTGAACGTGGCCAACCTCGGATGGACTGTGGTTCGATCCCCTGGCATTCCATATGGTCCCTCGAGCCAGGAATGATTTCTGAGCACAGAGCCAGGAGTGGCCCCTGAGTGTCACCAGGTGTGGCCCCAAAACAAACAAACCAACAAACCAAAAAAAGTAGATAAGTAGATAATAATTGAGAGGGAGGGTCAATGAAGAATTGGAGGTTAGGGAGAAAGAGGAAGAAGAGAAGGGGGTGGTAAAATAACATTTAGCCAATTGTGTACACTGATTTCTTTTTTAGGAGAGTAATGTTGACAAAACATTATTAACTTTTTTTTGTTTGTTTATGAGAACATAGTCTGGATTCTTTGCTGAGGGAAAAATGGTCACTTTCACAGTCACAGGAAGCTATGCCAAGAATCAAACTCAGGCCACCTGTATGCAAAACCTGTATTTAGCCCTTTAAGCTTAGCCCTTCATCATAATTTATTTTTGTTTTGTTTACTTTTTTGGTTGTACCTGATGTTGCTCAAGGCTACTCCTGGCTCTGTGCTTAGGAACTGTTTCTGGCATTGCTTAGGGTACCATATGTAGTGCTGGAAATTGAACTTGGGCATCCTGCATGCAAAGCATGCACTCTGTCCATTAAGCTATTTTTCCAGCCCCGGGGTGGGGAGCGGGGAATAAAGAACCCTTTTCACTTATGATAGTATTTATTACTTTAGAATTAAAAGGTGTTAACTGAAATTATGGGGCTGGATCGATAACACAGCAGGAAGGGCGCTTGCCTTGCATGTGGCCATGTGGCCAACCCGGGTTCAATCCCCAACTTCCCGTATGGTCACTCAAACACCACCAGGAATGATCCTTGAGCCAGGAGTAACCCCTGAGCACTGACAGGTAAGGCCCCAAAACAAAACAAAATAAAAAGTGTTATTTGAAATTAATATAATCCTTACCACCAGTGTGAACACTTGATACTTTTTGTTTGTTTTTTGGTTTTTGGGCCATACTCAGTAGCGCTCAGGGGTCACTCCTGGCTCTGCTCAGAAATCGCTCTTGGCAGGCTCAGGCATGTCAGGGATCAAACCTGGGTCTGTCCTGGGTCAGCTGCATGCAAGGTAAATGCCCTACAGCTGTGCTATTGCTCTAGCCCCTTTTTGGTTTATTTTTCACACTTGGTAACTTTAATGATGAATTACCCTCAATCCTGTCCTTCATTTAACCAATTTGATTTGCAGAACATCTCAAGGGCCCTATACCCCACTCCTTTATCTTTTGGGTTATGGGATTTGACCAGCGTCCCTGGATATAGTCTCTCCAACTTCCCACTAGATACTCAAAGCCATAGAAAAATATGAATAGTTCAGCAGTTTTGAAAACTTAGACGTTTACCTGTTACCAACGAAACTAGATGCCATGATCTGTTCCTGACTTGAAATCTGATCAGAAAACGGGCATCTGGTCCTGTGCTATGAAACCATGATTTTCAGAGGCAGAGGTTGTTTTGCCTATGTCTCACCAGGGCATTTACAGTTTTATTTTTTGGTTTATTTTATTTCAATTTATTTTAAACTGTATTACCATATGTGATGTTAAGGATCAAACTAGGGTTGGCAAGTACTTTAACATCTGTTGTATTTTTCTGGCCCTAACAAAGAATCTTTCCCTGAAGAGTACTTGTGAAAGCCCCTCAACTAAAGGAATTCAGGCCTCAGTGAGCACTGTGGCCAGAGGTGTGAGCAGCACCACCTAATATTCGAGCTAAAACTGTGTGACTACAGCTGTGCATGAGCATCCTCAGTCATCACAGTCACCTCAACAGCAGTAACACTAAGGGGAAGGAGAGTGGGGAGAGAAAATATTAAATAAAAATATTTATTAAATATTAAATGAAATGTTTAAAAAGATAGAGAGGGGAGTCTAATCTCACAGCTTTCTGAGCCTGCTTTGTTCTAATTTTATTAGCATAAAATTAAGTTCTGTGTTTCAAGTTAGGCCTACTGGGTTTGGTGCCAATTAGAGACAAACAAGAAGTCTTAATCAATGTATTTATGGCCATAGTTTTATTTTCAAAATTTACAGCAAAAGGACTCGCAGGACCTATTCTAGAATGTTTCCCTCAGTATGATGAGATGCACTAGACTTTGATGTTTTCTAAAATAAACATGCTATTTTTATGACTAGAAAAAAGTTTCCTCGCCCCGAAAATCAGAGTTATGGAATGGAGGATTCTAGGAGATAGTGTTTTGTCCATTCATTTTATTTTGGAGGAAGGCCTGAGAGGTTAAGCAATGAATCAACTTACCCAATATCCCAGGCTCCTCACTGCCCTCAATTCTCTGAAATCTAGTTCTCTGAAATCCAGGTCAGGTTTTCTCCATCTGGGAGTGTTTGGGCTTTTCACCATGGGAGGCTACATTTTAATGTTTTTTCACATTCAAAGTGGCATACACTTCCTGTTATGAGTTGATTTTGTGAACCAGGAGAGACTGAATTGCTGTGCTGAGAAAGGCAGAGATCAGAGTAGATAGGAAAGTGCCACAAGGGATTAAGGCCTGAATGGTGGAAAGTTCTGCTCTAACTTTCTCAGCTGCGGAACAAAGCTGATTTTAATGTGGGTTGAGAGAACCACCAAGTCAGGGGATTCCTCTGGAATCAAATACCTTTCTATCTTGGCTTCTGTTATACATTCTAGCTTTGTTATGTAAAAAAAATATAAGGCAGTAACCGAATAAATTGTACATGAAAATATAACTTTTGCCTAAAATGTCATATACTGCTTATGGTGAATAGGTGGCTAGGAGATCAGGGTTTCAGCTGATTTATTCCACATAATCATAAAGGGATAATACTGAGGTCTGGGGAAATACTTGTGGAGGGTGACTGTATCTGTGTGGAACCATGGCAAACTTCTGCTTCCTAAATTTTTTCTTACGTATTTAATTAAAACACCTTGATTATAAACATAAATGTGATTGGGTTGGTAAAGAATACCCCCCATCACCAGTGCTGTTTCCTAAATTAATCTGAGCTGCTGATTTGGTGGCTTGCATATTTATTTATTTATTTATTTATTTATTTATTTATTTATTTATTTATTTATTTATTTATTTATTTATTTAGGTTTTGGGCCACACCCGGCAGCACTCAGGAGTTACTCCTGGCTTTGTGCTTAGAAATTACTCCTGGCAGGCTCAGGGGACCTTATGGGATGGCGGGGATCGAACCTGGGTCTGTCCCAGGTCCATCTCGGGTCGGCCATGTGCAAGGCAAACGTCCTACCACTGTGCTATCACTCCAGCCCCTATATGGTGGCTTGCATTTTAAAATGCACCCACAACTCCATTTTTTTTTTTTATTTTTCACTTTCTATTTTTCTCTTTTCTCTTTTACTATAGTCAGGATAACATAGTTAAACTACTAACATTTATTAGATTGATGTACAGTGTTACTCTACTGACACCCTCCATCACTGTTCCTTTGTCACTCCTAGACCCCTCTTTCTTTGGCTTGGGAATCTGTTTTATAATCCCTTCCCAAGGATTTGTCATCTTTTGGTGCTATCTATTGCTTTGAATACCACAAGTGAATGAGACTATTTTGTATTTCTCTTTTTACTCTGACTTAGTATAATGCCCTGTACTTCTATCCACATTACAGTTATCTATAAGATTTCATTTCTTCTTATAACTGAGCAGTATTCTATTGTATCTACATATGATGCATCGTTAGCAATCATCTATCATTGGATGTTTGAGTTATTTCCATATCTTGGCTTCTGTACTAGTAAGCACTTCAGTGAACCCAGGTGTGTTTGTGTCTTTTTGAATGAACAGTATTTGAGATTCCTCAAAAAATGTCACAATAGGGGCCGGAGAGATAGCATGGAGGTAGGGCATTTGCCTTTCATGCAGGAGGTCATCGGTTCGAATCCCAGCACCCCATATGGTCCCCCATGCCTGCCAGGAGCAATTTCTGAGCCAGGAGCCAGGAATAACCCCTGAGCACTGCCGGGTGTGACCCAAAAACCACACACACAAAAGAAAGTCACAATATAGCTCTTAATATAACCCAGAAATGCCACTTTTTTTTTTGGGCATTTGCCCCACACACCAAATACAAAATCATTCGTTCAGGAAAATATATGCATGCCCTAGTTTTAAGAAAACGCCTCAGGGATCAGAAGCTCACTTGGTGAGTAACTATTTGTTCCTTGGACTCAAAAAGGGAGAAGGGGGGCAGAGTAATGGTACAGCAGGTGGGGTGTTTGCCTTGCATTTAGATGACGCTGGTCTGACCTCTGGTACCTCATTTGGTCCCCAGAGTCTACCAAGAATCACCTCTTAGCACAGAATCAGGATTTAGCCTTGAATACCAGAAGGTGCAGCCCCCAAACCACAATAAATAAATAAATAAAAATAAACTGATGGGTCTCAGAGAGATAGCACAAGTGTTAAGGCATTTATCTTGCATGGAACTGACCCTGTTTTGATCTCTGGTATACATGGTCATTCAAGCACCGCTGGGTGAAGCCCTGGAGTCCCCTGAGAGCTTCTGGGGTGACTTATGTATTCCTCAGCATTTCAAGGGTCCAATAGCACCATATCCTGAAGCTCTTGTAATGACCACTCCCCATCAAGGCTGACTAAGAATCCCCAGGAGGAGCCCCAGAGCCTTCTGAGCACAATTTTGGAGTCCTTTCGACTTTGACTTATTAGCAATAAATGTATGATTAGAATACTTAGTTTATATACCTGGGGTCGTGTAAAAATATCTTGGGTTGAAATAAGGGGGCCAAACGGTAAAGTTTAAAAAGCCCAGTTTACATTGGCTGGGGGTGGATCCTCAGAGCTGCGGTGGGACAGAAAGGACGCCCCTCAGCAGGTGCAGGGGTCCAAGCAATTGCTCTGGAGAGAACCTCCAGAGAATGGCAGAGTTAGGATAGCTGCATGTAAATATCTGCCAGGAGGATGGATCCTCACTATTTCCTTGCCATAGAACTGGCGCCCAGTATCTCTAGAATACATGAGAAGCTGAAGACACCAGCAAATAGGGTTCGAAACTTGCTCTAATTTGGGGAAAGATTCCAGAAATTAAATTGATCTAAAAATTCCGTTAGCCCTGTATCTAAGCATCAGTCATTTTGTAGTGTGTAGAATTTAGGCAAGAATCATACTAGGCAGCAATACAAAAGATTTTCTAACTCTGGAAGTGCTTAAACTAATTTAATAGGAATTTTTCTCACCTCTACAAATCCCCCTGAAAGTGGAAAAAGTTCCCTTCTATCTGAATCATAGCATGTGTTCCGGGCTGTACAAAGTAAGATCCAACAATCTTGTAAAATCCTTTGTAACACTGTATTCTTAAGACTCTGGTTTTATATAATGCACCTTTCGTGGGCTTGTTTCTAAAGTTTGAAGTTTCCATTTTTTTTCTTTTAAAAATATTATCTATATATTTATTTTTAGTGTACCAGGGCTCCTCATCAGTGCTGGGCTCCAGGGGTCAGTTCTGTCAGTGCTATCAGTGCAAATTTGGTGCTTGCTTTGGTGACTGTGATATTTGGAACCCAGTGGTGCTGGAAAGTTAGTTCATGTAGTGCCAGAGACTAAACTCTGACTTCACATGTGCAAAATATGCACTTCAGTCCCTCAAGCTATTTTTCTCACCCCTGGGTACTATTTGTTAAATGGGCCAACAAATGAGGTTTGAGTTATTTTCCCAAATTCATGAAGTTAATGGTGATTCAGCGTGGTTCTTACTCATGATCACTGAGTTTACGCTGCCCATTTCTCCACATTATTTTCACGTTTACTTAATTAGTGGCTCTTCGGGCCCAGAGGCTTCATCTCCTCACAACATTAGTTATGACAATAAATGGAGGCAAAGTTCCAGATGTCAATGAGGAACTATGCAAAACTCTAGAAATTTAAAGTTGGTAACGCTTTGAGCTAGAAAATATCTTCTGACTCATCCTTTGCAGCCAAGGATGAGAGGTCATATAGAAAGCAGCAGAATTTGTGCCCTTGTTTCCTTCCTGTTGTTCTTTTGGCCACTGTTTCTTCTCTCTTTCTTGGAAAAAAGGAGTTGTATTTCTTAATTATTTTGGGTCACGCCCAGAGGTGCTTAAGGCTTAATCCTGGCTCTGAACTCAGAGATCACTCCTAGTGGACTTGGGGACCATTTGCTGATGATCAAACTGGGGTCAGCTGCATTTTAGGCAAGCAACCAACCCACTGTACTCTCCCTCCAGCCCCTTAAAAGAGAATTATTTTTAACAAAAATACTTTGTTATTATTCAAATCACATAGTTAATTTCTTATGGTCCATATAATAAAATTATTTAATTTCAAGAGATATTAAAGAAAAAGAACAATAGATCTCTCTCTTTGAGCCCAAATTGTGCTGCTGTGAGGAACTCTTCCTCCCAAATTCTTTTTGTTTTGTTTTGGGGTAACATCCGGTGGTGCTCAGGGGTTACAGAACACCCGGCTCTGTGCTAGGAAAGTTTCCTGACAGGCTTGGAGGACCATATGGGATGCCGGACATCGAACCTGGGTCTGTGCCGGGTTGGCTGCATGCAAGGCAAATGCCCTACCACTATGCTATCACTCCAGCCCCCTTCCCCAAATTCTTTAAAGAAGGAAATAACCCCTTTTTTCTTTTGATTTGACAGGTAAATAAAAGGGGTAACTGCCTGGTTTTGGAGGCAGACATGAAGCTCACCTTGTGGAGCTGTGTTTTTGTCTCATAATAGGCGATGATGGGGATGGATGCCCGGTAGTAGGTCTCAAGGCGCTTGGCGATGGAGGTGGGGTTATCAGCCACATCTTGGCCGCTCTGGCTCCTTTGAAGAAGGCGGCTGGTCATGGTATCAGCTGAGCAGTCCAGACAGATCACCAAGTGAGGGTCTCCAATCTGGGGGCAAGTGCACAATATGGTCAGAATTTCCACCCTGCAGTGCTCTGAAACATAATGGGAACCTGGGTCACCTCATTCTTTTCATTCTGGCCTTTCTGGCTTCTCTTGAGGCCCCAAGAACTACACTTGGAAAAAAACTGAGACTAGACTTATGGCTCTTAATATCTGCTCCAGTGGTTCCATATACTACTACTCAGCTGTCTTTTTGCTTTTTGCAAAAAATCTGACCTGTTCTCCTCATTAAAGGTGTGTTTGTGTGTGTGTATGTGTGTGTGTGTTTGTGTAAGTGTGGTGTTGCCTTGACTGACAGAGGTAGAACTAACCACCATCTCCTTTGTTACACCATTAATTCCTATCAGAGCCCCTTGGAGCACAGTGTGTAGGAGCATGGGGCTGTAGCGATAGGACAGTGGGTAGGGCATTTACCTTGCACAAGGCCAACCCAGGTTCGATCCCCAGCATCCCATATGGTCCCTTGAGCCTGTCAGGAGTAATTTCTGAAAGCAGAGCCAGGAGTAACCCCTGAGTGCTGCAGGGTATAGGCCCTCCCCCCAAGAAAACTAGAATGTAAGAATGAGAATAAAAAAATGGTTGTGCACATAAAAGGTGCTGTTTAGGGTCAAATCCTGGTGTGGCAAATGTCTCCACAAAGGTCTAAAAGTCTTCATCAATTCTTTGTCTTGAGATATACTTAAAGATCTTCCCTACTGACACATGAATCTCATTCCTCAACCTCCTTGACTCAGAGTTGACATGTCACTGTTGAAAATACCCCATTTTTGAGCAGTGAAAGTGTAAGCTTTATTTGAAAAAAAAATTTTTTTTTAACTCTGTACTCAGGAATCACTACAGGCTGTGCTTAGGCAATCATATGGGATGTTGGAGATTTAACCTGGGCTGGCCTGATGCAAACAAACATCCTACCTACTATACTATCACTATGGCTCCAGTGTTGTAAACGATTTTTTGCTTAACTGCAATCTAAAATGTCCAACTCCTCTTAATTTCTGAGGTGTGAGGAAGTCCAAGGGAGTCCCAAGATTCCTAGAGGGAGTCCTGTGGACAGAAGACTAGGCCTCACTAGCTCAAGCTCCCTACACTTGGCCCTAGCTACTGTCTGACTGCACATGCATAAAGAACTACACATAGGGACCATTAAGGGCCATAACTCGAGCCCATTCACTCCAGAACCTTTTAGAGAAAGTAAACTTGGGGCCAGGCGGTGGTGCTAGAGGTAAGGTGCCTGCCTTGCCTGTGCTAGCCTTGGACGGACCACGGTTCGATCCCCCGGTGTCCCATATGGTCCCCCAAAGCCAGGAGCGACTTCTGAGCACATAGCCAGGAGTAACCCCTGAGCGTCACTGGGTGTGGCCCAAAAACCAAAAAAAAAAAAAAAAAAAAAAAAAGAAAGTAAACTTATTATTTGAAGCTATCTGACTTCATCATTAAGTTCTACTACTCTGCATCCTCAGTTCTTTCTCATTTATACACTGAAGATGTACCAGAATTAAGGACTTCTGGGTGTCTTTGACTGGTATGTTGGGGGCTCCTGACAGGACAGCTAGCCATAGGCCCCCTGGGCTGTCCACTTAGTCCAGGGTACCGAGATCCCCCCACACCAGGCGGGTCTTCAGGGCCATGCCTGGTTAATCTGGGCCCTGGGGGGAGGGGGGTGAGAAATTCCTCCCTATGCATCCAAAAACTACAGAACTGCACCGGGCCCGCGCACTTTATGTATTAAGAGTATTCCTTATCGTTATGTTATGTTTTGCATATCCAGAATGTTCATTTTGTATTCTGCCCTTTACCAGACCCCTACAAAGCTCTTTTTTACTCCTTAACTCTCTAACCCCCACAAACGTCACTAACCTACATTACTCTTTTTTTTTTTTTTTTTTTTTTTGGTTTCTTGGGCCACACCCGGCAGTGCTCAGGGGTTACTCCTGCCTGTCTGCTCAGAAATAGATCCTGGCAGGCACAGGGGACCATATGGGACACCGGGATTTGAACCAAACACCTTTGGTCCTGGATCGGCTGCTTGCAAGGCAAACACCGCTGTGCTATCTCTCCAGGCCCTACATTACTCTTTTTAACTGTACAATCCTAATCACAGACCAAAGCCATGCATTGTGTGTAACAACCCCAAACTGTATCGAGATACATAAAATGGACACGTATTTCTTTAGAATATTTTGTGTTTTTTCTCTGACAGCTATAATTCTTACTAAATGTTGTCTTATATAGTGATGATTCTAACCAGAATTACTGGTAGATTAAGTAAAATAAATAAAATAATGTATGTTTCTTGGCATAGAGCAAGTTGTTTTGATCAGTAAGAGAGGGTGGGATAATAGTGTAGAAGAAAAAAACTAAAAAAAACAAAAACAAAAAAACAAACAAACAAAAAACCCAACCAACCAACCAAACAACAACAACAAAAAAACCCAACCCAAATCAAAAAACTATTCACCAGCAGAGGGCATGCTTGGGAGGCTGCCCGGGGCTCAATGCAGAGCTGCAATCCCAAAAGTAGTTTCTGTTGGAAGCTCTATGAACCAATTAGTCAATTTTTCTAACTGCCAAGGGATGTCAGGTCACTTTTGGGTATAGCCAAGATAATTTAGAAATTGACCAGGGACATCAGAGATGACAGGAATCTGGGTAATAATAGCCTTCTGGATCAAACTAAGCCTAGGGACTGAGAGGCAGCTTTGTTTTCCACATAGATTTTCAAAGACAAACTGTTCAGAGACTGGCAATTTTGGAAGTTTTGTTATGTTTGGAATATGTTTAGAAATGTAAAGTCTTTGATACAGTTCTTGCACTGCTGAATCAGAAGCTACATTTAATTTATTTTATTTTGGTTTTTGAGTCACACTTGAAGGGACTCATGGACTATTCCTGACATTGCTTAGGAATATTCCTGACTATGTGAGTCAAACTGAGGTCAGGTGTATGCAAGGCAAGTAAGGGCTTTCCCTCCTTTACTCTTCAGCTTGAGTTTGCTTTTATTTTATTATTATTATTTTTGGGCCACACCTGGTGGCGCTCTGTGGTCAGAAATGGCTCCTGGCAGACTTGAGGGACCATATGGGATGCCAGGGATCAAATCCAGGGTCCATCCCAGGTTGGCTGTGTGCAAGGCAAATGCCCTATTGTGCTATCACTCTAGTCCCTTGAGTCTGCTTTTTACATATGTTACAGAGACTGGGGAGATTTAATAATAAGGTTAGCACATTCTTTGCATGTTGAAGGCCAGGGTTTGATCCCTGGCACCACACAAACCACACAAGCCAGGAGAGACACCCCCCTCCAAATACAGAACTAAGAGTAGTCCCTAAAAACCACTGGGTATAGTCCTAAAAGTCCAAAATCAATAAACAAAAACAGGGGCCAGAGCAATGGCACAACGGTAGGGTGTTTGTCTTGCATGCTGATGACCCAGGATGGATAGCAGTTCGATCCCCTGGTATCCTAAATAATCCCCCAAGCCAGGAGTGATTTCTGAGCACATAGCCTGGAGTAACCTCTGAGCGTTACCGGGTGTGGTCCCCCAAAAATAAAATAAATAAAAACAAAAGAGTAAGAGATGAAGACAAGAATATACTCATAACCAGGATCACTAAATCTATAGATGAGAAACTTTACAAGAAAGTTAAAAGTAGTAAAGCAGAGGGACAGTAATTCATACATCCAGGAAAATTAAGTGTATATTCAGACTAAAGGCAGACTTTTAGCTAAGAGGCTCCTTAGAACCTTTTTTTTTTTTTAAAGAAAAAAATCAAGAAAATGTCTTGAGGGGCCGGAGCAGTGGCGCAAGGGGAAAGGCGTCTGCCTTGCTCATGCCAGTCTAGGACAGACTGCGGTTCAATCTCCAGGCATCCTATATCGTCACCTTAGCAAGGAGTGATTTCTGAGCCCATAGCTAGGAGTAACCACTGAGTGTCACCGGGTGTGGCCCAAAAACTAAAATGAAAAACAAACAAACAAATAAAAAAAGGAAAAAGTCTTGAATAAGACAAGAACAAAGCACACACATTTCTGAGAGTCTATGTTGAATAAAAAGTTAGGAAGTATTTCAATTTCACAGAAGGGAACTGTGCTAAGTACATAACCCTCTTCAAAATGATTCTAATATACAAAATGAGGATGATAATACCTCCAGAATAGGAGTATAAAGATAAATAAGTGACATGTAAGTCATCGAATTCAGTTTCTGGAACATTTTAAGTGCCCAAAGGATAACAAATATTATTCAGTTAGTTATATATTCTGCTAACCCTTATTGAGATGTAACAAAGGAGGCAGCACAATAGAAGAAACTGACAGGCTTGTATGAGTGGTGATCTTAAAAAAACACAGTATGTATATTCTATCATTTGATGCTCAGAAGACCTTTTATTTATATGAGGGAGCTAGGAAATGTCATCATCTCCATTTACAAAGGAGACTGCAGATGACTGACATGTCTAGAATCACCACTGATCTATGTCAGAGATGAAAATCCAGCTTTTCTGACTGCAGACAACATGAATTATGTACTTTATGTATCTGTTTGTTTATATATTTATTTGATTTTGGGGTCACAACTGGCAGTTCCAGGCTGTTCAGGGCACTAATGAGGTCGGCAAAGTTCTTCTCTGACTTAAGTTCTAAGTAAGAAACATAGGAGGTGAATGATAATCCTTTATTCAGAGACCATCTAAGAAAGTGAAATGAAAAAGGCCCAGCAGGTAGTCAGACTAAACCTCAGAGAAACACAAATAATATATACCTTAATTAATAATGTAGGGTCACTGCTGAAGGAATAGGTCCCAAAATTTTTCAATTTATTTTTAGGCCATACTGGGTGATGTGTGGCTTATTCCTGGCTCAGTGCTTAAGGATCACTTTTGGTAGGGGTCAGATGTGTTGCTGAGGATTGAAGAGACTCACTAGGCTGAAAGAGCTGTATTTTCCCTCCAGTCTGGGCCCCTAAAATGTTGATCTTGCCACCAGATGTAACTTAGTATCAGAATGACCATAGGCAAGACATATATCCTCTCTGGTTTTCTTCACCATCTCTATCATAAAAAAAAAAACAACAACCCACAACCTTTTCTACTTACTTATTTGAGCATCCCAATAGGTTGTTCTCATGGCTCTGGAGTACCACATGGCTATGCTAGTGCTGATTCAACAGCCTGAACACACAGCTGCTAAATTTGTATAGCTGAGAGTGGTCCTGGAGACTGCTGAGCATATATATATAAAGTATATATATATATATATATATATATATATATATATATATATATAAATATGCATGGAAAAGTTTTGGTTTCTGGGTCATGCCCAGTGGCACTCAACGGTTATTCCTGGTTCTCCTGCACTCAAGAATTACTCTTGATGGTGCTCAGAGGACCATTTGGGATGCTGGGAATCAAACCTGGGTCAATTCTCAGCAAGGCAAATGCCCTACCTACTGTACTTTCTCTCTAGCTTCCTGCATTAAAAAGTTTTGCAGCTCAAAAGAGATCTACATATGTATTTATGTATTTATTCTTCTAGGCTTGGAAGTCATTGTTTGACAAACGGGACAACAGTATCTCTCTTGCTTAGACTTTGTAAAATTAAAGGCGATGTATGTAAAGTGTGTAGCCTAAGACCTGATCCAGAACACCCACCCCCCTTCACCAGTGTGCCAACTACAATCATGTTTGTAATCAAGGTATTTAAATAAAGATATTTAAAAAATTAGACCTGGTCCAGAGAAGGCTCTTAAAAAAAAGTTTTACTTGCTGCAGTTCACTCTATGAGTGTTCCTGACCCAACTAAAGCACTGAAGAGGGTGGGCATGAAGCAGTAGGCATGGGGGATGTGACAGTTTGCATCTTTATTTTTGGGGGGCTGATTTCCCTTTCCTATCTCAGTCTCTGTGCTTCCCATGTGATGCCCATTCTCCTCTTAACCTTCCAGCCTTGCCCTCAGCCTGCAGGCAGGACCAAGATCTTTCTGGATATTTCATCATGAATTCTCCTTTCTTCCCCCTTGGTCACAATGAAGGCCCTTGGGTTAATCCAGGATAAGAAAATATAACCTTGGGTTTTTTGTTGAACCCACTGAAAACTGAAAACACTTCTGTGAGGTGACTTTCAATTACAAACTCAAAACAGAAAGAGAATGAGACCCAACACAAAGGACAAAAAAAAAAAAAATTTAAGAGGTGAATCAAATGAGTTACCAATAAATGTGGAATCATGGATCCATAAAAGTGTAGAATAAATCTGATTTTTATAACTTTATTATTATTTTTAAATTTATAATAACTTTATTATTATTCAAATAATACATATTTGAAAAAATAAATGTTCCTTCACTTACCCTTCTACCCCACCTTTGTTAGTGGTCATACTTATTGAGTCCCTGTCATTTATAATAGAAAGTCTTAATGAATGTAACTGGGAAAAGGACAGTTTTAGATTTATGATATTCTTGACTATTTTTGGGGACAGTTTCCATAATAGCAGCTTACCCTATGCCCGAACTCTTCCCCCTGCTTCACTTCCCGAGGATAGCCGCTGATCAGGAAGCCTTTGGTGTTGCTGAGGTTGGCTACCATGGCCTCCTTCAGGAGTTCCAGAATGATACCCTGGGATAGAGGGAGAGGGACAAGTCCTGAGTTCTTCCACAAAATACCATTAGAACTGCAAAGGACCCTTTGGTTATCTCAATGAGGAGAAGATAGGCTAACATTAACCACATACAGCTACATATATGTATATATATTTGTAAATATTGTATGCGAAGCAAGATAGCTTTTATTCAAAGGAAATTACTTAGAAAGTTATGAGGGAGATTAAAAAAAAAAAAGAAATGCATGTCCAAGAGAGAACATGAGCTTCTCCAGCATGGAAAAAACAAGCGAAGGTACAGAAACACAAGTAAGCAAGATATGTGTTCAGGATAGAACATGAGCTTGAAGAGCAAGCCTCAGACAGCAGCACTACTTCATCAATTTCAAGTCTTCTGCTCATATGTTTTACTGAATGTCTCCTCAAATTGGAAGGTAACTTATAATCAGATGGGTCACAGTCAGAATATCTTTTCTTACTTGATAGTTATTAGTTACTGATTAGTTAGAGATTAAGGTTATATTTTAAAAGTGGTATCTTAGATTAGTTGAAATATAGAAGCCATATTGCATATGGTAGTACTCCATAAATCAGATATAATGGTGGTCTAAAATGAGATATAACAGTTAAAAGTGAAACTATTGTTGGTTTCCTTCTAGTAAATTCTATATGAAATTTGACATTCCATTGATCTGAGAAGATGCTAAAGGTGCTAAGGCACATTTGTTCACAAATGTGAACACTTTCTCAGTTACATTTAAATAAAATGAAATTAATTGATTTGTTTCAATTTTTGGGCCACATCTAATGGTACTCAGGGATACTCACTTGTGGCCCTGTCCTCAGGGATAACTCCTAGTGGGACTCAGAGACATTATGGGGTTCTGGGAATCAAATTCAGGCCATCCACATGAAAGGCAAGTATGCACAATATTACTATCTCTCCAGCCCATCAGTTACATTTTTAAAATTTAACCCATGCTGTAAGGCTTCTCTTGCACATGGCTGACCTTGGTTCAGTTCCTTATACTCCATCTCCCGAGCTACCAGAGTGATCCACAAACGAAGCCAGGAGTAAGACCTGACTTTGTTTGTCCAAACCTTTGTCCAAAAAAACCCCAAACAAAATAAAACCCATGATTGAGAGAAAAGGGCAGGTAAGATAAATGGAAGTTTGAGAATGCACATAGGAAAAATGCAACCATCTGTCAAAGGAGATGAATGATCTCTGGATCTCTGCAAGTGTGGTGAGAATCTATTTCTAGTAATGGTGATTGGGTTCTTATATACTAGTTGAAGAAGATGGATAATAGATGAAGGAATCATACATTAAAAGAATCTGCTGGAAAGAATGACTAAGAACAAATATTACCAAGAACAAAGCGAAACAATGTGACAGGGGCAGTGTGACAGAGAAATAATGTATCAGGACAGGACAGGTAGGGGGTAGGGGATCTCTAATAACTTGGGTGCATTTAAATAGAGACACAGATGAAGCAAAAGTGCCAACAATGTGAGTTTATATATCAAGAGCCCTAAGGCTGAGGAAAGGTGAGTGCAAAGGCCGTGGGGTATAACAGCAAGGAGACGGTAGGCAGAAATCACTGTGAGAGTGGTGGGACTTTTCCCAGAAGGGCTTTTGTCATTAAGTGACATGTGACCGTAACACAATGGGATAAACTATTTTTTGGAAAGTGGGATCGGGCATTCTTCTAAATGATGCTCAGGAGCTTCAGAGAACCCACTGAAGATTCTTGGTCAACCGAAATAGCAATTTCATGCAAGAGTGCAAGGATGGGAGGGACATTGCTCTGTGGTGCTGGGGATTACTTGAGGTCCCTGGGTTGTACCTTCAGGACCATGGTCTTGAGGGACCATGTGGTGCTGGGGATCAAACTGGTCACATGCCAGGCATATGCCTTAGTGCCTGTGCTATCTTTTTGGCTCTGTGATAAACATTTTTTTTTTTAAAGAAAACACACTGGTTGCTGTAAAAAGAATGATCCATGGTGATTAGAGTGTTTTGCTATGGTCTGTTTCCATTCAAGAGGGCCATTTTTGCTTTCCAAATGAACAGCTAGTGGAGAGGAAGCAGAGAGCTCTGAGTTCTGAAAGAGACTGTCCTGTACCAGCCCTGCTGAGAGGCCTACTTAGGATCTTAGCATGAATGAGGTTTGAGATCCATGGCATTCAACTTCTCAGAGACAAAATCTGCCTTGCAGAGAAAAATGCTACTTAAAAGTGATAGACTTTCCATGAATCATATAAGGAAGATACCACATTTCACAGCAATGCTTTTATGCCTTCCAGCACAAGGCCAAAAAATAAAAACATTATTTTCTGTTTTTGAGAGGCCACTTGGTTTTGCTGTATCACACTCAATTTCTTTGAAGATTCTAACTCCACAGTAGGGACTGCTGGGCAGGTGGGCATGCTATAGGCAATCAGAAGGATGGCAGAGCCAGCATAGGAGAGAACCCTGATCCTGGACAAACTTATGTAATCAGATGGAGTAGCCATAGCCATTCCTACCTATCTCACAACTTTTACATGCACACAAAGAAGGTGCAGCTAATGTCCCTCTGGCTTCCAATCTCTCAGCAGTCCAGACTAATTATAACACTACAAAGCAGCCCACTAGCTGGGCGAGTAACTTACTGAAGGCACCAGATCTCCTCGGTCCATGATGTCTCTGACTGCTATGCTTCTTTCAGATTCTGATGACAGCTCATTATGCAGGAGCTTACCCGTGGAGAGATACGTAAATCCATATTTCTCTACCAGCTTTTCACACTGGGTGCTTTTTCCAGAACCAGGGCCACCTAGAAAAGAAGTTAAAGATGAACCAAGGGTTTGAATCTTGGTATTTTTTTTCTCTCTCATTTTATAAAATAGGGCCACTAACAGGGGTGCTGGGTTGATAGTTTGCTGCTCAAGCTGGTGGTGGGCTACAACTGCCAATGCTAGAGACATCATGTGTTGACAGGGACTGAAATCAGGATATTTGACACTTGCTAAGCAATCTTCTTGTCTGATCCTGGAGTCTCATTTTCCAGTTGTTTTTAAGTCATTCCCTGTGATATTTTAGGGCTATACCTGGTTCATTGTGTGTGGGACCAGATAGAGTCAGGGATTGAACCAGGGACTCCTGCATGCAGAGTATTCATTCCAGCCTACTGAGCTATCTTTCTGGCCCTGCTGTTTAACTTGAATGACAATAGGTACGTTTTTGTGCTTCCATCACCAAGTAGATGTTGTAAATTTATGACATCCCAAAAGCCACACTGGGATTTGTGGACACAGTTGTGGAAACAGTGGAGAATGTGTCTAGAATTGTCTGGATAAAGTGGACAGTAAACTATTAAACAACAAAGAATTAAAACATGTTAGTCTCTGGGGAGAAATTCAGGCTGCTACAGGGTCACAGAGGAAAGTTCACAGGGCATGGGTGCTAAGGTGGGAAGACCAGTCTGCTGAAATCGGAGAAGTTTCCTGAGGGACTGAATTCCCTCCCCCAATGCAGAACATATACCACAGAGTCTGAAAGTTGCTCCGCAAATGCCAACAATGCTTTTCAAATACACATTTTTCAAAACAGATGTAAGTAGAGTACAATAACTTCTTGAAAAATTTGAGGATAAGTTGCCTCAGCACTCTAGAACACTTCAGCGTCATTTCCTCCAGATGAGGAACCAAGCCAACTTCCCGGAAAAACATCTTCAGATCTCACTTAAATGTCAAGGAAGGTGTCTTAGTTGCCCCAGGAATGTCCTAATGTTCTTTAAAGCTAAAGAGAGGATCAAGTTCACAATCAAGTGTTGACCTCAGGTCTTCTTCACTGTGGAGTAGTTTCTTCCTGCTGCCCTGATACTTAGAAGGTTATAGTCATTCTGTAGACTTCATAGGAACTAACTTAGTTCCTTCCCCCACTACCCTTTCTCCCCTCTCCCCTTCCCCTCTCCTGGCCTCTGTGAGAGTCTGGTTAAAATCATACCACAATACCCTCCAGCATAGCATCTAGAACATAGTTGTTGCTTCATCAATGCCTGATTAAAAGGGAAAAATAAAAAACATGATTGACAGAAGATGCTCTGCCCTAGGCTCTGTGCAAAAACCAACATCTCGAATCACACTGACTACGACAACAGTGGCGACACCCTGTATCTCTCTTAAGCCAAGGGAATTTTCTTTCTAATTTCCCCAATGTTTACTGTGCCTATGTAAACAAAGAAAAAACGTGCCACATCTGCTCCCTTTATTTATTTATTCTTTTAATTTTATTTATATATTCTAGATAGGGACTCCGCCTTTTTAATAGAACCTTAGAACATGAATCATTTTGTTCTGCCTCATATTTCTATGTCCTCCTACAAATTGAGAAAAGAAAAAAAAAGTGAATGGGACCCAGGGGCCAAGTGGTCTCAGGAGCATTGAGTGGAAAAAAAAAGTCAGATCAAAATACTCAAGACAAAGTCAACAATAGAATCAAGAGACCTAAACTATAACAAGCTATATGCAAAGTGGACCTGTTACACTAGCAAACCAAGGGGCGAAGGTTGGAAGTATGGGATGCATGCTGGGAACTAGGATGGAGGGAGGTCAATACTGGTGGTGGGAATGGCCCTAATTCACTGGCACTATATACCTGAAATACAATTTTGAAAGACTTGTAATTTACAATGGACTCAATAAAAAAAATTAAAAAAATGGGGCCGGGAGAGATAGCACAGCGGCGTTTGCCTTGTAAGCAGCCGATCCAGGACCAAAGGTGGTTAGTTCAAATCCTGGTGTCTCATATGGTCCCCCGTGCCTGCCAGGAGCTATTTCTGAGCAGACAGCCAGGAGTAACCCCTGAGCGTCACCGGGTGTGGCCCAAAAACCAAAAAAAATTTTTTAAAAAAATGATTGAGATTTTATTATTGAGAATTTAAAAAATTTAAGAATTTATTATTTCTTTTTTTTGGGGGGGGGACACACCTGGCAGCACTCAGGGGTTTCTCCTGGCTCTGCACTCAGAAATCGCCCTTGGGAGGTTCGGGGGACCATATGAGATGCCGAGTATCGAACCCGGTTCCGTCCTAGTTTGGCCACGTGCAAGGCAAACACCCTACTGCTGTGCTATCGCTCTGACCCAAACGTTTACTTCTTAACTACTTTCCTGGTTGGCCTCCTTTTCAGGGATGGGTGTTGGAACATTGTATGACCAAAACTCAACTATCAACAACTTTTTAACTCTTTTATGGAGATTTAATAATAATAATAATAAAACCAAATCCTTCTTCAGAAGGAAGGATTCTTTCAACCTCGTTCACTATTGGTAAGAATGTTGGCCAATTTAGTTTCTATGGAAAACAGTATGGAAACTTTTCAACACTAAAAATAGAGCTTCTATACGACTCAGTGATTTCTCTCCTTGGCATCTATTCCAAAAACACAAAATAGATAAATCAAAGAGACAGATCATACCTAAGATCACTGCAGCACTCTTAGCAATAGCCAGGATCTGGAAACAATCCAAGTGTCCAATGACAGATAAGTGGATAAGAAAAAACGTGATGCATATATATATTATATGTAACATATATTGTACATATGGTATATTTTATATATATTTTGTATATATACAATGAAATACTACTCAGTTTAAGTAAAGGTAAAATCTTGCATATGCGACAGCAAGAACTAGGTGGTATCAAGTTAAGCAAAACAAGTCAGGAGAGGAAAGATAAATAGTGAAACATCTTATAAGTGGCACAAAAAATACAAAGCAAAGGAAGAATGTTCAATAGAAACAAACGCTTAGACTTTGATAACAAGTCTGAATTTACCAAGTGGGAGATGGGGAGTTGGGGGTTGGGAGTGAGGGTTGGATGAGAAAGAACCTGGGAACAGTGATGGAAGATACTGGCACTTTGGGTGTGGAGCAATAACATTGTATGCCTAAAGTATAAACATAAACACTATAATAAACCATGCTACCAAACAATAATCAAAATAAATGATTTCTTGGGATAATTAGCTACTTCCCTCCTGAGGATCAACATTGGCTGTAGCTTCTTTATTTTTAGAAAGTCCTCTCCTTTCCTCTCTTGTGCCTTAACAGAAAACCCAAGGTTTTCTGGCCAAAAAGGAGATCACCTTTTTGGAGTTGTTCTTATTTATTCAGATGCTCTAAGGCAAAAGGAGAGGGTTTAAAACACTGTCCTGATGGCTTTGTCACAGATGGGTTAGAGGTAAAAAACAGGAAAGCAGCAATTATAGAGGCGGTGGGGCCAATAACACAGAGCACTTAAAAGAAGAAACCAATCTGCAGCTAATTCTGTTTGCTTCAATCACTTCAGCTCCTGTCTCCTTTCTCCAAATACAAACAGGGGAGTGAGTGATGAGAGAAGGCCCTCTTAGGAAAGAAGTGCTTTCATAGCAAGGGAACAAGGCAGAGTATTGGGGGGCTGGGCTCCTGCTGAGGTCATAAGACTTTTGAGGCTGGATTTACCTGGAAACTTTCCCTAGGATGACTAGAAGCTGATCATGTGGAAAGATTTTTCAGACAGCTTACACTACAACATTGCTGTATTCCAATTATTTTCTTCTTTCAGCAGTTTACTAATATGACTATTGTAGTTTTTGCTCCTCTAAGATGTAATTTAATAAACCTTGACACAAAGGCAATTAAAACTCTTGAGCTCAAGTGAACAACAGCTGAACCTTTTGTGGGAGTGGGGGCAACAGCTGCAAATTCTTGGCATTCTTTGGCCAAACGGTGCAGGCATAGCGGAATTTTAAGTAATCTACACAATGGCTTGATTCTTCCCAGGTCTCCAAATCAGAGAACAGAATGATTTTTATCAACTGCAGCTGAGGCACCAAAACTATTAGCAGAAATATGAATTTTTTTCTTCTCTAATCACTGACATGTCTTCGAGGCCGTAACTGATGACTTCTTAATGAAAAACAAAAACAAAACAAAAACAAGCAAGCCATGATATTCCTCCAAGATAGTTTCCCACAAAAGAATCTTGCAAGGTGCCACTTATCAGGAGCGGGCTGTGTTCTCAACTGAGAGCCGAAGAGTAGCTGTCATATTTGCTCTCACCTTATTGGCTCTAAATATGAGGTCTCAGGGCATAAAACCTAGAGCAAACTTGAACATGGTACCAGGTAGAGTGAGTCACAATGAATCAAGGATATGAAATTCCACTTTGAGTTAGAAGCATCAATTTTATTTTATTTTGGGGTGCTGGGGCTTGCATTCAAGGTCCCAAGCATGCAAGGCAAGTGCTTGGCCACTGAGTCACATACCTGGTGTGAGATCCCATTGTGCAGAAAGTCTTTCAGCACTGTTCATCCACTAACTGCAGCATCTTTTTTTTTTTTTTTTTTTTTTGTGGTTTTTGGGTCACACCCGGCAGCGCTCAGGGGTTATTTCTGGCTCCAGGCTCAGAAATTGCTCCTGGCAGCCACGGGGGACCATATGGGATGCCGGGATTTGAACCGATGACCTCCTGCATGAAAGGCAAACGCCTTACCTCCATGCTATCTCTCCGGCCCCAGCATCTTTATTTTCAATCCCCATTGAAGTTTAACAATTTTTTTTCTTGGGGATATGGAGAGTTAGTACAGGGATGAAGCACTTGCCCTGTATGTAAGTAACCCCTGGTTGATATCTGGCACTTATGTTCCCTCATTCCCTACAGTGACCCCTGAGGACAGAGCTGGAAGTAACCACTGAGATATCTTCCCCTTTATAAGGCCAAAAATGACAGTAAAAAGTACAAACTCTGCAAATTGCCAGGCTCAGTGTATTATTCTTCCCAGAGAGATTCCCAGAGTGCTGCAGAGACAAAAGGGAAGGAGAGGAGGCTGTAGAGCTGTAAGTTCCAGATTAAGTGTCTATTCTCATCCAGTATTCTCTTTGGCCTCTCATGTTTTCTGCGACAGAATGAAAACCATCTGCATTGGCACAAAAAAAGCCATCTTTCCCAGCATGCTTTTCACTGACCAGAGCAATCCTCTGAGGAAACAGCTCTTGAAAGTACTAGCAGGGCTTTTGCCTTCTAAGACCTTGTGGCAGGTGCTTGGCCTCAGGACAAGAAGAATGAGAATGTAAAGTTGGTGTGTTCTGGCACATTCTGGAAGCAGGGAGAAAGCAAGTCCAAATAGATGATGATGTCAGGAACATAATTAGTAGAATCTAAATTACAAGCCAACACATGCATGTAAGTTTCTTAACTTTTTTTTTTTTTTTTTTTTTGGTTTTTGGGCCACACCCATTTGACACTCAGGGGTTACTCCTGGCTATGCGCTCAGAAATCACCCCTGGCTTGGGGGACCATATGGGACACCGGGGGGATCGAACCGCGGTCCATCCACTTGCAAGGCAGACACCTAACTTGTAGCGCCACCTTCCCGGCCCGCATGTAAGTTTCTTTCTCTCTCTTTTAAACTATACGTGGCTATGAAATCAGAAATGACTCTTGGTAAGCTTGCGGAACCATATGGGGAATTGTGTATGGAATTTATGTTGGCTACATGCAAGGTAAATGCCCTAAGGCTTTTTTATTATTGTGACCATTCTTTTCAAATATTTTAATAGTGACATCAGAGGGCAGGTTAGGGTATCCTTTGTTGACTTTTTAAAAATTGTATCTTTTTAACTATAGGTTATAGCCTGGAATGAAGTCCGAGGTCTATAGATTTAGCTCTTTATTTGACAAATATTTGTTGGGAAGCTGGTGAAGGTCAGATATTATACTTGTAGGCCTTGTAATTTCCTTTAGAGAATTTACAGTTTAACAAAAAATGAGAGGAAAGGTTGGTCTAACAGTGGTCTTCAAACTATGGCTCGCAGGCCACATACTGTATTTGTTCCCATTTTGTTTCTTCACTTCAAAATAAGATTATGCAGTGTGCATAGGAATTTGTTCTTTTTTTTTTTTCGATTTTGGGTCACACCGGGCAGCACTCAGGGGTTACTCCTCGCTCCATGCTCAGAAAATTGCCCCTGGGAGGCACGGGGGACCATATGGGATGCTGGGATTCGAACCACCATCCTTCTGCATGAAAGGCAAATGTCTTACCTCCATGCTATCTCTCCGGCCCCAGAAATTTGTTCTTAATTTTTGTTTTTAATATAGTCCAACCCTCCAACAGTCTGAGGGACAGTGAACTGGCCTCCTGTTTAAAAAGTTTGAGGACCCTTGAATTAGAAGAAGCCACTATCACAAAAGAATGAGGGGACTGGGAGCCAGGCCTATAAACATTAGCACCAAAAGCACTGGGAGAGATTCCTGGTTCTGGCAGAGGAAGAATAGTTCATGAGTATATGCAATTACCTTAGCAATATAGAAGGAAGAGCACAAGGTGAGCTTGGCATCTGACTTAGCATCTGAGCTCGGCATGTGACTGTGACCATGAGAGGATTTTGCAGAGAATGGCAAGAGGGAAAAGACTGATGTATAGGGAAGTGGGCAGGAAAGAGAGCTGAAATAGACTTTGGTATGTTCTAGTCATGTGGTCCAGGATGAGTTTTTTAATTTCTCAGTCTAGATTCCTCTATGGTATACCACAAAGGAAGAACCAGAGCTCTGTCACACTGTTCCTTTGACTTTCTTTGATTTGTCCTATCGCCCAGACTTAACCAATTGCTAAATTCTATTAAGTTCATATTTGAAAAGTTTTTAAAAATATGTTTCTTTGGGCCCGGAGAGATAGCACAGTGGCGTTTGCCTTGCAAGCAGCCGATACAGGACCAAAGGTAGTTGGTTCGAATCCCGGTGTCCCATATGGTCCCCCGTGCCTGCCAGGAGCTATTTCTGAGCAGACAGCCAGGAGTAACCCCTGAGCACCACCTGGTGTGGCCCAAAAACAAACAAAAAAAAAATGTTTATCTCAAGTCTCATGGACTAAAAAGATCCTTTGTCTTATCTCTTTTACAAAGATCTGTTGATTGGTAAATACTATTTGCAATTAGGGAAGGTTAGTTATTCCTCTCACCAGTAGGATATCATCCAGGATATTGAAGTTAGAAATAGATATAATCCAACAAGTTTAGAAACTAGCTATCACTTTGAGATACCCACCATTTTCAATTAAAAAAAAAATATATATAAGCAGAGCTCAAGTTATAGTGCAGTGGTTAGAGTGCCTGACTTGCAAGCAGTGATGGCTTATTTATGATTCTGAGCTCAGGCTTCTCCTGGCAGTGCTCTGGGTGATCTGTAGTGCTGCTTACTGAACCAGAGTTTCACATTTGCAAGGCAAGCACCTAAACTCCTGTACTATTTTTCCAACTCGCCCAATATTTATTTTAAAATAGGGCAAACCCAGAAGTTCTTCGAAAGATATGTACTGCTAGGGATCCAACTTAAGACCTTATACAAGCCAGGTATGTGTTTTGCCCAGATACTCCAGATCTCTTCTGCCCCCAAGAGGTCTTTTTCATTCTTTTATTAACTTAGAAGGTATAGATTAACTTTCAACATTTTCAGAATATATTTATCTTCATTTTTTGTTCTCCGGCATCTATTTCTCTTGTTTGGAAGACATTGCATGACAATTCAATCTCAGGCTAAATTCTCTACTTTAGCTCTTGTGGCATCTTGGTATTTTACTTCTATTTATTTTTAATATATATATATTTGTTTGTTTGTTTGTTTGTTTGTTTGTGGGATACCCTACAGTTTTTTAGGTTTATTCTTGGCTCTGCATTCAGGGGTCACTTCTGGTGGGATTCAGACACTATGTGGAGTTGGAGATTGAAACTGGGTTGGCTATGTGCAAAGCAAGCTGCTGTACTATCTCTCTGGTCCCCCTTCCTAATACTTTTCACAGTTAATATATATTTTTATCTTGGGGACCAGAGCCTTAGTATGGTGGGTAGGGTGCTTACCTCCAATGCGTTAACTGGGTTCAATTCCTGGCATCCAATATAGTACCCTAAGCACAACCAGGTGTGATCCGTGAGTACAGAGTCAGAAGTAGCTCTAATACAACTGGGTGTTGTCCACAAACAAAACAAATGTATATTTTATATATGAAATATAAAATTATAAATAAACGATTCCTCCAATTCTGTCTTCCCTGTTAGACCCTAGAGTTCTCAAGCACAGGATATCAGCACACTTTGCTCTTCAATGTGCCTGAAGCACAATAGACATTCATGACAGCTATGAAAGAATAAATAATTAGGACCTGGCAATTCTTCACATGGAATAGGGTATGCCTAGCATTGTAGGGCTCCAAGTTAAATTTTTAGCATCACTTGTTCCTATTCCCCCACTCCTCAGCTCTGTTAAGTGTGACTCCAATATAAAAAAGAACACATAATGAAATGGAAAGAATAGATTAGATTAGAAGAGCATCTTCTTTGCTTATTCCACTCACTTGATTGATTCTTAATTTTCTTAAATTTACTTTTCTCAGTTGGCATCATGTCTTCCGTATAACATGATAATTTCTTCTACATATTTCTACTGTGTTCTTTAGTAATTGTAATATTCTTCCCTTTTCTTCAGTATCCTAAAACTGCGCCCCCCTTTTGTTTTTGGTTTTTGGGCCACACCTGGTGACGATAAGGGATTAGTTCTGGCTATGCGCTCAGATTTAGTCCTGGTTATGCGCTCCTGGCTTGGGGGACCTAGGTCCGTCCTAGTTTGGTACGTACAAGGCAAGAGTCCTACCCCTTGTGCCACGGCTCTGGCCCCACCTCTTTCCCCTTTTATTGACTTTTTTTTTTTTTTGTGGTTTTTGGGTCACACCCGGCAGTGCTCAGGGGTTATTCCTGGCTTCACACTCAGAAATTGCTCCTGGCAGGCACGGGGGACCATATGGGACGCCGGGATTCGAACTGATGACCTCCTGCATGAAAGGCAAACACCTTACCTCCATGCTATCTCTCCGGCCTCTTTTATTGACTTTTTATCCCACTGCAAGCTAGCAAATGTCTTCATCATGCTCTGGAATTGATCTAAAGTTCAACAGCAATTGTGTAATTGTTATGTTATTCAATGACTTTCTTCTATTCTTTGGTCTGTTGAATATTTTGGTAACATTGAACACTAGGAATAAATATCCTGTAAGTATCTTTTCTTTATTTTGAGGTCAGTGTGCCCACATTCTTTCTTTCTTTCTTTTTATTTATTTATTTATTTATTTATTTATTTATTTATTTATTTATTTATTTATTTATTTATTTATTTATTTTTTGCCAAGGTAAAAAAGACAGTAGAAACTATTTTATTTTTATTTACATTGGTATCCTCAGTGTTCCTCACCTAGAATACCACAGACGGTTATTAATCAGGACCCATGTCTAGGAGCCAGGTGACCTTACCTAAATGACAAACATAGCCCTCTTCATTTAAAAGAAACTCAGGATGAAGGAATTTGAGTTATGCTCTCAGACATTTATTTGTTTAGATGACTTTGATCCAGACATGAATCCATTCTGAACATAAGTTATAAAATAAAAATAATCTTAATGTCAGGTTGTAATTTTAATGTCAAGGCTGTGAGAACAACATGGGGGAAACACAAGTAAATTGTTTGGAATGATAACTGGTCCAATGAAACATTTAATAAGCATTATCTGTAAAATATGGCAACTAACTTCAAAGATGCTTAAACAGCTCTCAGCTCCTTTAATCCATGCTTTTATTTATTTTTTTTTTTTACAAAAATTAGACACAGCACTTTTATAATGTGCATTAAATTGAATACATTTTAAGATGAACAGCTTTCACAGTCACACAGTCTGTGAAGTAACCAACAATCTTGTGAAAATGTGACTATCCTGTTATCAGTTCATCTGTAGAGTGGTTTAAAAATCTATTAGATTTCTGTCCCTTGAAATATTTTTTCTCTCAAAATGAAGATGGGTCCCAAGGTTGCATCCCATTTTTTTTTTGACTAAATGATTCCATTCAGAGAAACGCTATTATGCCATCAGTTCATGAACTCATGATGCCTCAGGAATGGTCCTTATCTACCGTGGGGGCCATGAGTCACCTCAAACATTCATTGTCTGGGATGAGTTATATCACCAAGCTGAGTTTCAGCAGGCTGTTGATGGGAACTGACTCTCTCTGACTGGAAATAATTAAGAAAAATAGATCTTTGTTCTCAAAGACAACATCTCTAATAGTTTTGAAACACACTGCTGCTTCAGGTTATTTTGTGAGTAGGATGAAATATGCCATTGATAAGGTCAGGAGAGGGTTATATGGAATTATTTTACATGGCATGGGTAACTCATGATGACAGACACAGTTCTTTAAATGAATGCTTATTGTCTAGTGGGCACTCAATAGTTGTTTGGGCAGTAAAAGAATTAATGAATGAATGAAGAGGTGATAAATTATCTGGAAACTTCTGCCATGTATTTCTGTACATGGCATTGGGAGTTAGGAGACTTTAGATGATATCTGCTTTAAAATGGCTGGGGGATCTGAGGAGAGTCACAGTGCCTTGTTGAATGTCAGCTTCTTTGGTCTGGCAATATTGAATCTGGATGAAGTTAGTGATGATATCTTGTGCAATTTTGTGTGACTCTTCCAAAACATTCCAGCTTTCTTTCCATTGTGCTTCTTCTTGGAAGCAGGATTACTACACTCCCAACTTTTTGATTTTTAAGAGGTTCCAAGTTCTTTGGCCAGTGAAATGTATGCAGAAGCATAACTTTCACACAGAGGTTTTTTACCATGTCACTTCTTTTTGGCATTATACTGGAACTATTTTGAAGGGGTTCAATCAGCATGATGACCAGAGTGAATCCCAGAGAACGATGATATTCATGCTGTTTTAGTCCAAAAGAAAGAAGGTGAAAAGGAGGGGAGAAAGAAGGAATAAGAAATAATAAGAAGGGGGCCGGGCGGTGGCGCTAAAGGCAAGGTGTCTGCCTTGCCAGCGCTAGCCTAGGACGGACCGCGGTTCGATCCCCCGGTGTCCCATATGGTCCCCCAAAGCCAGGAGCGACTTCTGAGCGCATAGCCAGGAGTAACCCCTGAGCGTCACTGGGTGTGGCCCAAAAACCAAAAAAAAAAAAAAAAAAAAAAAAAGAAATAATAAGAAATAAGAAAAAAATAATAGGAAGATTTTTATTGTTTTACTACTAAGCATATGAGGGGAGATTGTATTAGTTATTACACTATAACCTTGCTTCTTTTTTATTTTGTTTTGTTTTGTTTTATTTTGAGCCACATCTGGTGGCACGCAGGGGTTACTCCTGGCTCTGTGCTCAGGGGTCATTTCTGACAGTGCTGAGGGGACCATATAGGATGCCCAGGATTGAACCCCAGTCAACCCTGTGCAAAGCAAATGCCATACCTGCTGTGTTATTGCTGCAGACCCTAACTTCTTTAAACTGATATTTTCCTATCTTATTTGTGTTTTGGGATCAACTGGATATATTGAAAAAAAATTCTGGTGTGAAATTATGGGAATTTGTAGTTCGTTTTATTTTATTTAAGGCTATACCTCTTGGTGCTCAGGCATAATTACTCCTGGCTCTATGCTCCAGGTATTACTCCTAGCAGTGCTCAGACCCTTGGAGTTCACAGTTTAAAAATTCTTCAAGGAAGTGTTCAAAATGTTAGACTTATTTTGAAATGTATAGAGGAAAAAATATGTATTGGTGAATGAATAAAAGGATGGAGAAATGGACAGATAAAACATTATAGTACAATATTAATGGTAGCATATAGATGGTGAGCAGTAAGTATTCACTGCAAACATTTTTCAGTTTTAGTTAAAGTTTTTTTTTTGGGGGGGGGACATACCTGGTGATACTCAGGGGTTACTCTTGGATATGCACTTAGAAATCACTCCTGGCTTGGGGGACCATATGGGATGCTGGGGGATTGAACGGCGGTCCATCCTAGGTTAGTGGGTGCAAGTCAAATGCCCTACAGCTTGCACCACCACTCTGGCCTCTTGGTTAAAGTTCTAACATTTTTATAAAAACAAAAAAATACTTTAAGAAAATTCCCTAGGTAATTTTGATAATTAGACCAGGTTGGAGCTTCTTAACTGAGGAAGGTAATTTGCTGTGAAGTTACCAGAAGTGTCTGTAGGGAATCTTTGTTGATCTTTCCATTGTATTTACTGTGTACTAATACTGAGATAATAGTTCTAGCATGAATGAATACTTGTTATGACTGTTAACAAAAATTATATTGTCTTATCAAAAACAGTGCTATCTTCTTTCTTCACTTTTTTGTATCAAATGAGAGAAGGAAGGTGGCTACTTATAGGAGGGATGCTTGTACAAATTGAGTAGGACAAAGGCAAACAAATTTGAGAATCATAAAGGGTCATTCAGGTAAATATATAAAAATTATCATTAAAGTGAAAGGACATTTTATAGAATGGGAGGAAGTATTCATAATTACACAACTTGACAAAAGACTAATAACCAATGAATCACTAAGCTCAACAACAACCAACCTCATCAAGAAGTGTAAAGAGCTAAATAGACACTTGACTGCAGAAGGTAGATAGATGGCCAGAAAGTACAAGGGAAAATGCTTATTAATAGTTATTATTAGGGAAATATGAATCAAAATGATATGAGACATCACATCACACTTGTAGGATTGTCTACATTACAAAGACCAAAAATAAGCAAAGGAAAGAATGTGGAGAAAAAGGATCCCTCCTTTACTGTTGGTAGGAAAACAAATGTGTCCACCCTTTATATAAAATAGTATAGAGATTTCTCAAAATGTTAAAAAGAGAACTGTTATATGATTTAACAATTTCACTACCAGCTAAAATAAAGACAATAAAAACACTAACCCCAAAAGACATGAGCATGCTTCTGTTCAAGACAGCCAAGATCCAGTGACTGAGGAGTGGCTAAAGAGAAAATGTTATTGGGGCTGGAAAGATAGTACAGTGAATAAAGTGCTTGTCTTGCATGCAGCTGATTCAGGACTCAATTACTAGCACCCCATATTATATGACCCAATTCATAGATAATTTTATGCCCTTTCATGACTTTTTTTTGTGGTTTTTGGGTCACACTCGGCAGTGCTCAGGGGTTATTCCTGGCTCCAGGCTCAGAAATTGCTCCTGGCAGGCATGGGGGACCATATGGGACACTGGGATTCGAACCGATGACCTCCTGCATGAAAGGCAAATGCCTTACCTCCACGCTATCTCTCCAGCCCCCCTTTTATGACTTTTATGACCTGAACCCTGCAAGGAGTGATCTCTGAGAGCGAAGAACAGTAGTTAGCCCTGAGCACTATTGAGTGTGATCCAAAAGCAAAAAAAGCCAACAATGATAAAAAAGAAAGCGTGATATATGTGCAAAATGGAATACTATTCAACTGTATGGAAACACAATCTATAAGAAAAAAAATCTATAAGAAAATGAAAATTCTTTGAGACAACATAGATGGAACTGGAGTAAATCATACTGATCAAAATAAATCAAATCAAATCAAAGATGGGGCCAGAGAGATAGCATGGAAAGGTAGGGCATTTGCCTTGCATGCAGAAGGATTGTGGTTCAAATCCCAGCATCCCATATGGTCCTCCAAGCCTGCCAGGGGCAATTTCTGAGCATAGAGCCAGGAGTAACCCCTGAGCGCTGCTCGGTGCGACTCAAATACCAACAAAACAAAATTCCCCAAAAACTCAACCCCCCAAAAACCCCCCAAAAAACCAAATCAAAGGAAAAAGACAAATACCAGATAAATTTTTTTTTTTTTTGGGTTTTTGGGCCACACCCGGCGGTGCTCAGGGATTACTCCTGGCTGTCTGCTCAGAAATAGCTCCTGGCAGGCATGGGGGACCATATGGGACAATGGGATTCGAACCAACCACCTTTGGTCCTAGATCGGCTGCTTGCAAGGCAAACGCCGCTGTGCTATCTCTCCGGGCCCAATACCAGATAATTTAATACAAATGCAGATGATAGATAAAAATCAAGAAACAGTCATATAGAAACATATCCTTGAACCCTGACCACAGAGAGGGAAGAATGAGAAGATGAGTAAAGGGAGAAGGGAATCCAGAGGACTATTGGTGCTGGGCATGGTGTGAAAACTTGCATTTTGAAAAGGTGTGAAATTGTACCCCTAAAATACATAGTCTTATAAACCATTACCTCAGTGAAAACAGAATAGGTATCTTGATCATAATGATCATATTTAATAAGAATCTTTTCTGTATATTTTAATTGTATCATTTCATTCTTACAAAAACTATTTAAAGTAAGTGTTATTTGTAACTTTATTATACAAATGAAAAATTTGTCCTGGTACCAACTGTACTTTGGTAGTCACTTAGCTCTATAGCCTCTAATATGTGCAACCAATCAGAAAATCAGGCAGATCCATTGTTGAGAAACACATTGCAATCTTCCATTAGAATGGTCAGAAGAGTTGGGCTTTCTAATATAGGACATCCAATTAAATGCTACACAGGACATACACTAAGCCCTATTATCTTTTTTATCTAAATATCAAGTTGAATGAAGATATTTTTTGGGGTGGCTAAACCCAGATGTGCTCAGGAGTTACTTATGGCTCTGTGCTATTGTTCACTCTTGGTTGAGCTCAGAAGACCATATGCAGTGCTGGATATACAAGGCATGTGCCTTAACCATTGTACTATCTCTCCAGCTCTAGCATCCTATAGTTTTTTTTTTTTTGTTAAGTCTTACAACTCTCTCTAATCCTACCACTTACTAGACTTAGAATCTTAGGGACATGATGTCATCTTCTGATAATACCAATGATCTATAATTTTGCAATTAATTCATCTAAACTGTCAGATATTTGAAGAATCTAAGACCAGACTCTGAAACTGGATTCAATGAACTGTTACATAGAATATGAGGAAGGTGGCCCGGAGAGATAGCACAGTGGCGTTTGCCTTGCAAGCAGCTGATCCAGGACCAAAGGTGGTTGGTTCGAATCCCGGTGTCCCAAATGGTCCCCCGTGCCTGCCAGGAGCTATTTCTGAGCAGACAGCCAGGAGTAACCCCTGAGCACCGCTGAGTGTGGCCCAAAACAACAAAACTAAACAAAAAGAATATGAGGAAGGTTTATCCTTGGGGAAGAGGTAATGGCAGGCACCATGACAGTGAATCCTAAACATTTCCACCATAGGAAGCTCTTAGAAATCATAGCATCCTAACCCCATCTTCATCCTACTTCCCTCCACCAAACAAATAGTGATAACATTCCTAAACTGCTCACAAAGACATAACACTAGAAACAAGTACTTTCTTTTTTCAGCTAGGAGTCTCCAGGACCAGTTCTAGGTTCAACTTATTAAGTACATTTTGCTTTTCAAACTTATAAAATGCAGCTTTCCAAAAGTTGCTTCAGTCAGACACTTTTTGCTGGGGTCTCTGAATTCTATTTCTTCATTGTTCTAGCAGGGGTCCTCAAACTTTTTAAACATGGAGCCAGTTCACTGTCCCTCAGACCATTGGAGGGTCTGACTATAGTAAAAACAAAACTTATGAATGAATTCTTATGCACACTGCATATATCTTATTTTGCAACGAAGAAACAAAACAGATACAAATACAATATGTGGCCCGCAAGCCATAGTTTGAGGACCACTGTTACTAGGCTGTATTGTCTCTTTTAAATTCTTCTTAAACTTATCAAGTCACCCTATATTTTGTAGTTTATTTCACTATGATCTTAAAATAAAATATATTATATTACTATTAAGTGAGTTAATGCAATACAATTAACAGATAATTCAGAAACCATTATATTTTCCTTCCTTTTGTTTCTCTTTCTTAATATTGTTGTAGGAATTGTACTCAATACTCAGGGTTTATGCAATGCTGGGGATTAAACTTTGACCTGCTCATGCAAAGAATATGTTATACCCTTATGCTATATCCCTGACTGCCATTCTTTGTTTTAATGAAAGTAGTTTTTTCTCCCACTGTAAAAGAAGCATATGTTTCTTTAAAAACTGACAATTTAGGAAAGTAAAAAGAAGACAAATTCCCCATAACTCTACTCCCCAAAGGTAATTTGCCTTTGTTTTATGTCTTTGCAGCTTTTGACCTACACATGGCTTTCTGGTTTTGTTTTTCTTGGGAGTCTGTCTGTTCCAATATTTTACCCTTAAGAGATTTTGTATTCTCTCTAAAAATAAGCTCTTTGGACTAGATGAATCCCAAGGTCATTTCTAGCATTACCACTCAATGTTTTTGTCTTTGTCAGAGACCTTGGAAAATATTTATGCTTACAGTTTATTTATGTACTGTAAAAGGAAGTGAGGATATTCAAGTGCATAGGATTTATGATAGATATTAGTTACATTATATCTGGAGCTTTATAATAGTCAATTAAGAGCCACACTATGGGAACTGGGAATCTGATATATGATGATAGGTATATAAAATTGTTCCTACCTTTGTAATAACCAAGTTGGAAAAAGAAATAAAAAATCTTGGGTCTCTATATCAAGGAATTTATCTCAAGGTGTATGTATGTAAAGTATGTATGTACGTTTAGATATTCATTAGCATTTTTGGTGATCAGGGGCTTCTCCAAACTTGGTGCTTAGAGTTGCTTCTAGTAGCATGGCTGCGGTGATAATGGGGATCATGTGGTGCTAGGAA
This sequence comes from Suncus etruscus, assembly GCF_024139225.1. Lineage (NCBI taxonomy): Eukaryota > Metazoa > Chordata > Mammalia > Eulipotyphla > Soricidae > Suncus > Suncus etruscus. Next base: position 30,499,972 of record NC_064851.1, on the reverse strand, counting down.
TCCATGCATTCCAGCTCATTGAGTTATCTGTTTAGCTCATTGCAACATTTTAATTTAAATTTTTGTATGTATGTATGTATGTATGTATGCATGTATGTATGTATTTCTTATTATAGTTTAAGTAACATGATTATAATAGTGTTAACTTTCATAGTTTTTTTTTTGGGAGGGGAGGTCACACCGGCAGCGCTCAGGAGTTACTCCTGGCTCTACGCTCAGAAATGGCTCCTGGCCGGTTCAGGGGACTATATGGGATACCAAGATTCGAACCACTGTCCTGCATGCAAGGAAAATGCCCTACCTGCATGCTATCTCTTAGGCCCCTAACTTTCATAGTTTTGACGAAGAAGCCTACTGCACCTTCATAGTGCATAGCACCACCAAAGTGCCCCTCCAGATTCCCCACCAGACCTTTCACCATTGATTCTAAACTGACTCTAGTTCTCTTCTGTTCTTTCCTTTCTCACCCTACTGTTTGGTAATGTGAGTTTTTTTGTTTGTTTGGGGGCCACACTGGGACAGATCTGGGCTAAGGGACCACTGGTTCTGGGCAGGGTTTGGAGGACCATATTTGGTTCTGGGGATTAAACCCTGATCTTCTATATGCAATACGAACATCCTATTCTCTGTACTATTTCTCTGTTCCTTGAGTTTTGTGATTAAAGGGAAAAGGTTTGTTCTCATTCCATACTGTTTATTCCCTTGTTTTCTTTCACCATAGATGAGTGAGATCATTCGTATTTGTTCTTCTCTCTTTGATTTGTTTTACTAATATGTTTCTTATTTCGTTTTTTTTTGGGCCACACCCATTTGATGCTCAGAGGTTACTCCTTACTCCTGGCTAAGCGCTCAGAAATTGCCCCTGGTTTGGGGGGACCATATGGGACACGGGGGGATCAAACCGCAGTCCTTCCTTGGCTAGCACTTGCAAGGCAGACACCTTACCTCTAGTGCCATCTCACTGGCCCCAATATGTTATCCTCTAGTTTCATTAACATTGTTGTGAATGCACGAATTCATTTTTTAAGAGCTGCAAAGTATTCTATTGTATGTGCATACATATATATATATCTCATAGCTTATGCTCTCTTCATATATCTGTTATTGGACATTTAGGTGATATTTGTCATAGCTGCTATACTCAGCATTATAATGAGCATAGAGTTCACACATCTCTTTATGATCCACTCATCTGTTGGTGAACATTTAGGTTGATTCCAAATCTTGGCTATTGTACTGAATGCTGCAATGTATAGTGGTATGCATACATCCTTTTGGATGAATGCTTTTCTGTCCTGGGGATAAAAGAGGGATTTCTGGGTCATATGGCAGCTCAATGTTGAGTTTACTGAGAACCTTCTGTACTGTTTTCCCTAGGGGTTGGACCAGGCAGCATTCCCACCAGCAGTGAATTAGAGTTCCTTTCTCACCACATTGCTGCCAACAGAGATTATCCCCATTATTGTTGGTATGTGCCATCCTCACTGGTGTAAGATGATATCTCATTTTTGTCTTCACTTGGATTTTCCTGATAAGTGATGATGAACATTTTTTCATGTGTTTGTTGGCCATCTGTTGGTGTTCCTCGAGAAGTGTTTGTTCATTCATTTCCTCTCCCCATTTTTTGATGGAGATTTTAGGTTTTGTAGAGTTAAATCTTGCAATTAATTTGTATATAATAGATACCTAATCTTTATCTGATGTGTTGAGTGTAAGAATTTTCTCCTTTCAGTTAGCTGTCTTCTAATTTTAGCTCAATTTTCTTTTGTCATACAGATAGTTTTAATTTAATGTAGTCCCATTTATTCAGATTTGATACTATAGCCCTTGCTATTGGTATCCTATCATTAGAAGACTTCTTTGAGGTCTCAGTTTTGGAGTGTTTTCTCAATGAATTTTATTGATTCAGGTCTAATCTCAAGGTCTTTAATCCACTTTGAATTGACTTGTGTAAGATGTGAGAAATAGGTTGATCTTTAGTTTCTTAAACCATTTATTCCATTTCAAGTTCTTGACTTCTTTGTCAAAGATTAGTTAACAATATATTTGGAGGTTTGTCACTGGATATTCTATTCTGACCCATTGATCTGAAAGTCTGTCTTTGTTCCAATACCATGCTGTTTTGATCACTATGGTATTGTAGTAGGACTTTAAATTAGGTAATGAGGTGCTTCCCAGTTTCTTGTTCTTCAAAATGGATCTGACTAGATATTTTATGGTTCCACATAAACTTTATAATTGATTGTTCTAAGTCCTTGAAAAATGTCTGAATTTGAACAGGGATCGCATTGAATCTATATAGTAATTTAGGTAAGATGGTCATTTTGATAATATTTATTCTTTCAATTCATGAGCATGGAATGTTCTTCCATTTCCTTAGGTCTTCTATTTCTTTCTTAAGTATTTTAAAGTTTTTGTGGTATAGGTCTCTTACCTCTCTTGTTAGACTGATTCTTAGGCACTTGATAGTTTTGGACACTTTTAAATGGGATAGACTCTTTGATCTCTTTCTCTTTTGAGTCGTTATTTGTATAAAGGAATGCAAGTGTCTTTTGTGTATTGACTTTGTAGCCAGCCACTTTGTTGTATTAATTTATTATTTCTATGAACTTTTATTGTACACTCTTTAGGGTCTTTGATGTATATCTTAATGTCATCTGCAAATATAGATAGTTTGACTTCCTCTTTTTCAATTTGACTTCCTTTGATTTCCTTGTCTTGTTTGATTGCTATGTGAGGACTTCTAATTTCAAATTAAAATATTTTGGGGGGTTCATTCTGTGAAGCCCTCAGAGGCTATACCTGGCTCTATGTTCAGAAATTGCTCCTGGCAGGCTCGGGGAACCATATGGGATGGCAACATTCGAACTACGTCCCTCTGCATGCAAGGCAAATGCCTTACCTCCATGCTATCTCTCTGGCCCCTTAGTTTTTCTTTCTTTTTTTTTTAATTAAAATTCTTTTTTGGGGCCCGGAGAGATAGAACAGCGGTGTTTGCCATGCAAGCAGCCAATCCAGGACCTAAGGTGGTTGATTCGAATCCCAGTGTCCCATATGGTCCCCCGTGCCTGCCAGGAGCTATTTCTGAGCAGAGAGCCAGGAATAACCCCTGAGCACCGTCGGGTGTGGCCCAAAAACAAACAACAACAAAAATTCTTGTTTGGAGGTAGATGTCAGGAAGTGGGATTACTATATCACATGGAAGTTCTATTCTGATGTTCATTTTCCTAATAATAAGTTACAATGACCAGGGCCGGAGAGATAGCATGGAGTTAAGGCATTTGTCTTTCACGCAGAAGAATGGTGGTTTGAATCCCGGCATTCCATATGGTCCCCTATGCCTGCCAGGGGTGATTTCTGAGCATAGAGCCAGGAGTAACCCTTGAACGCTGGTGGGTGTGACCCCCCCCCCCAAAAAAAAAGTTACAATGACCACTCTTTCCTGTGCTTACTGGCCTTCCATATGTCTTTTTTGGGGAGGTGTTCACCTTCTTACTCCATTATTGTTCTGTTGTTATTGAGCTTTTAAATGCTTTATTTTAGAGATTACTCTTTTATCAAATGTATTACCATACATTATATGTAAATATTTTCTCTGATTTGGTAAGGTGTATTTTAATTTTAGTTTTTTAAAAATAAAAAGTGGAAAGTTGAAAGAAAATCTGTGGCAGCACATATGAGGTAGTAAGACAGATGCTGATGGCAAGATTATGAGTTCACCTCGTCTTAAGGGCACACCACATTTTCAGTTACAGTCGAAATCATTTCCTATTAAAACATCCTCAAGAACTGGCAGGTGTTACTCCTACATTACAGACAAGAGGGAAAAACACCTGAAAGCAGTAGGAGAGCTGGAGACACAATCTCCCATAAATCCTGCCTCCCGCACAATTGTTCACACTGAGGAAGCAGCTACACAAAAGCAAAGCTCAGAACTTTTCCCTGAGGAGTAAAGGATTGAAATTTAATATTAGACATTTCAAGTTTTAGAACTCACACTGAGAAATGAACCCCCAAAAATTATTTTGAAAACTGGCAGTCCTTGTTCCCATAAAGCCTACAATGTAGTTCAAATTGGTCTATAGGGTATGACCTTGCTGAGAATGGGGAGGTTCATGGGTGCCATCTGTGGGTTCTCTTTCTGCTACACTGCACTGCCAGATGGGAACATTTATGTATGTCTGGTGTCCTGGAATTTATAGCTATAGTGCAGGGGACACTTATTGATACAAGATTTGGAAGCCAGAAGGAGGCTTGTATTCTTAGTCCATGGAACTATAAACATTAGAGAGAAAAGTCTTGGCAGACTGTCACCTTCAGGATATGCACAGATAGTGCCCTGAAAAATGTGGCCATTCTCACTATAAAAGAGAACAATTGGGGGTCTAGAGAAATAGATAGTCTTAGAGCATCTGCCTTACAAGCATATGGTCACAATGTCAATACTCCAGTATGCCATGTATGCCGATGCAGTCCACGTAGCTCTGCTGTTTGTGCCTGGCAAGTCTGCAAAGATTCCCATTACCACAACTGAATTCTCGATATACCATAGCCATGTGTGTGTAAGATCCACATAAAGGGCTGTGACCACTGGAAAGCACCACAACTACAAAGAAATATGAGTATTATGGCCAAGGAAACACAACTTCTGGTAGCACATGTATGAACATCACAAGGACACCCCTTTCTCCCAACCATGAACAAAACAGCCATAAATGGTAGATTATCAACTAAGTGTGACTCATGATGAAATTTATGTACAAATATCTCAACTAAAGGAGTTTTAACACTAGTGTGTGAGCAAAACTAAAGTATGCAAATCTTGATGTGTGAACAATCCAGCTAAAGGAGTGCAAATACAAGAGTGTGAACTCCACAGTTAAAGAAGTGAAAACACTAGTGTGTGAGTACCTTAACTGATATGTGACCCATGATGAGGACCACAGCTGAATATTTGCCAGTATCACTGACAAGCATGTGTGTGAATCCAGTTACAACAGTGCAGGAAGGGATTGCTTAAGGGAGAAAATTAGAAAAAGAATACATTTTAGAAAAATACATTAGGAAAGTAAATACATGTCTATTTGCTTGTTCAGAGCTTGTTTATGGGTCAGACAAGAGAGCTACACTCCGAACTGGATAATAATAGAAATCATTCTAATGTATTTATTTCTGACAATGTATCCTTTCATAATAAAACTTGGGTACAGTGATTTTTCCCATTCATATTTTTATTTATTTACTTAGTTTATTAAGGCACTCTGATCTATAAAGTTGTTTATAATAATAGAGGTTCAGCCATACTCTGCTCCAACACCATTCCCATCACTAAGTGTAACTGTCTCTCCACCAATTGTATACAGTACAATTTTATCTGAGATAGCATTATCTGTCATCCCAATCCATTCATTTATTCTAAAGACAGATAATGCCTAGTAAGTTCAGACACCCTGGTAGGTGTGCAGAAATTGAAATGTAAAAGAAAGGAATGGTCTTTGGCATCTGTGAGATTCAGTGAAATCCAGTGTCCAGTCAATGGCCATCACTGCTTTCAGGTAAGTGGTCAGGGGAAGGGGTTCCCAGGGCAGATTCTAGGAAACTATCTCAGTTTGCACTGCCTACAATTCCCTTCCTTTTACAACACTTCTTTCTCAACAATTCTTTCTTTATCATTAGCAGATGCTGTTGAAATGTGAAGTCTCAGCACTTGCCTGATCATGCCGAGGACTTCCAAGACAAATAAAACTATTCTTCATACTCCCTGCCTATGCCAGATTTCCACACATCTACAATGAGAGTTAGGCCAAGCAGGGAAATATGCAGAGGTTCCAAATATGTCCCTACCAACTTTAACTAAGGTCACTGGGTGAATGTGGATGTGGGGGTGGCTTGCACTATCACAGTGATCAACTTCTTAAAGCATTCCTTGACAGTAAGGTAGAACCACTAAAATGAACTCCATTAAGGCCTGTGACAGTATATAAAAATTTCACAGGGGAAACAATTCCTCACATATACTCATAGTTAATCTTTTGTTTGTTTTGCTTTGTTTTTCTTTTTGTGTCATACCTGGCTGTGCTTTAGACTTACTCCTGGCTCTGTACTCAGGGATCACTCCTGACAGGCTTGGGGGAATTATATTGGGTGATCAGACCCTGGTTGGCTTAGTGCAAAGTAAGTACCTTGCTTGCTACACTCTCTTTCTGCTTCCCTTCTCTCCTGAGCTAATCTTTTACAAAGAAGCAAAGAGTATAAAGTGGAGCAAGGAAAGCCTATTTAACAAATGGTGTTGGAATAACTGGTTACCAGTAAAAAAAAAAAGTGAACCCAAATACCTTTCTCTGATGCACTCTGTCCCTAAGAGTCAGCTCAAAATAGATTAAAGACCTCAATATCAGACCCGAATTCATAAAATACATTGAGGAAAATATAGGCAGAACACTTCATGACATTGAAACTAGAGATGCCTTCAATGACATGGTCAAGCAAACAGAAGCCAAGATAAACAAGTGGAACTACAACCAATTAAGAAGCTTCTGTGCTGCAAAAGAAACAATGACCAGAATAAAAAGACATCCCAGAAAATGGGTGAAAAATATTTTCCACCACTCATCTGACAAGAGTTAATAATGAAGATATCTAAAGTACCTGTAACAGTGAACAAGAAAAAAAAATCAACTCCATCAGAAACTTCCTCAAAGAACACATACAGATGGCCAATAAGCATATGAAAAATGCACTGCATTACTGATTATCAGGGAAATGCAAATCAAAACAACAATGAAATATCATCTCACACCAGTGAGACTGACATACATCACAAAGAACAAAACCAACCAGTAGTGGTAGAGATATGCAGGGAAAAGGAACCATTATTCACCACTGGTGGGAATGTAAATTGGTTCAATCCCTTTGGAAAACAATATGGACACTTTTCAAAATACTTAGAATTAATCTTACATATGTTTCAGGATTTCTTTTTCTTGATATCTACTCCAAGGATCCCCAAAACTCTATTCAGAAAAAACATCTGTGCTCCTATGTTCACTGCAGAACTATTCACAATAGCCAAATCTGGAAACAGTTCAAGTACCAATGAATAGATGATTGGACAAAGAAACTATGTATATATACACGAATGGACTACTACTTGGCTATAAGAAAAGTAGGAATCATGCAGTTTGTTGCCATGTGAATGGAACTTGACTAATATCATGCTCAGTGAAGTTAGTCCAGAGGAGAGGAAAAGACTCACATGGGTCTCAAACTCGAGGCCCGTGGGCCGCAAATGGCCCTCTGTATAACATTTTGTGGCCCTGCCCTAGAGGAATCTTTTTTTGTTTTGTTTTGTTTTAGTTGTTTGGGTCACACCCCCCAATGTTCAAGGCTTACTACTAACTTTGCACTCAAGGATCACCCCGACTTTGCCTCCTGTGGCCCCCAGGTAAATTGAGTTTGAGACCCCTGGAGGGATCTTTTTCATTTATAAGACATAATGAGACTTAGTAAGGAAATTACAAATGCCCAAAAGCAACAGAATTTGAGAACTACAGAACTGACCTGGAGGACGGTGGTGAAGGGAGGAGAGGGAAGTGAGATCATGGTTGTGGAGGAAGTGGACATTCTGGTGAGGGTGTGGTGGGGAACACTGTACCCATAAAACCCTACCAGTAAACAGTATTGTAAATCACAGTGCTTAAAAAACACTTCACAGTGTCCCAGAAAATGCTCATGTGAAAGCAGAACAGTGTACTTAGTTATGGGAAGTCTTTAACATATTTGACTAACTGGTAGCTGGTTTTATTTACAGCTAAAATAGGCTGAGACTCTTGATTCTAGAACCTTAGGCAAAATGAGTGGGAAATATTTAGGAAATGTTACAGTTGAGAAGATCAACAGTCACTCTCTCCCTAATCATTAATTTGTTTTGCTCATTCCTCAGGGAAATGTAGGGTCTCCTACAGTAAAATCTGTGCTGCTTTGTTGTATATGGCAGAAACGTGTTAATAAGAAATGGCAGCTGCTATCAGGGGTCTCAAACTCAATTTACCTGGGGGCCGCAGGAGGCAAAGTCGGGGTGATCCTTGAGTGCAAAGTCAGTAGTAAGCCTTGAACATTGGGGTGTGTGACCCAAACAACTAAAACAAAACAAAACAAAAAAAGATTCTTCTAGGGCAGGGTCATAAAATGTTGTATGGAGGGCAGTTTGCAGCCTGTGGGCAAGTTTGAGACCCCTGTAGATGGTTTCATTCTGCCTAGGCTTCCTAGGTGAAATCTCTCTTATTTATACCTGGCTTCACCTACATAGATACCTTGGTAAATACTACATCTATATATCTGTCTAATATATATCTATATCTATCTACTATATTTACTTAGAGTTAGTATTTTGGATGCCAGATTTTATTTATTTTAATCAAACTGAGGAGTTCACACAGATTACACCATACTTTTGATTGGATATCACTTCATGGATGTCCCATAAACATATGTCTTAAAATGTTTATAAAGAACTCACTGTTCTCTCAAATTTCATTTATTATCAATATTCCTTATCTCCTTTAACAGTGTCTCTGTTCACATGGTAGTCTTAACTGCCATCACTGAGTCACGCTAATTCCTGTCACTTACCTGTTAATACAATGGATCATTATGCCTTAAGTTCCTTGGAGCTGTTTCTTCATTTTCACTTTAATGCCTCTAGTTCCTCACCATACAGGTCATCTAGATAGTGTTTCTCAACCTATTCCAACTGCTTCCAACCTTTTATCTTTCTGAGGCCACATGTTCTATTGGTTGGACGACTAGTTCGTCCTGTCCTGTGGACCCCTTATGCATGTGATTTTTCACTTGTGACCCCTTAGAATATTCTGGGTTGCACAGGAGTTTGTGGTCCCAGTTGATAAACACTGACCAAGAGGTCTTCTGAAACGAAATGACCACTATTATCAAATCAAATCAAATCAAATAAATAAAATGAGTAAAAATTATAATGGTAAAATTATAATGTCATTATATAATGACATTCAGATTTCTTAGCCCATTGTTATTTATACCCTGGACTTTTAAAAATATCTTGGTCTACACTGTGTCTCTCACCCACTTACTTTTGAAGCTATCTCTTTACTCTTGTTTTTTCTCCTCCCCACATTCTTCCCATTTAGCAGTTGGCTAGTTCCTTTTATTCCTCTGGATTCAGTTCTGACTTTCCCCTTTTGAGCCCTGCATCTCTACTTGCATATCTCTTTCAGCACTTAACACTCTGCCATTGTGTCTTTAAAATTTTGAACAAACTTTAAAACTTGTTCCCTCCCTGCAACACAAGCAACTGAATATTAGAACATCTTGTTTTTCATCCTTGTATGCTTCAGTGTATCATTTTTACCAAACATACAGTAGAAATGTGGTAGATGCATCAAATTACTGAAAGCCACTCACAGAAATATATACTTAATAGGATACTAAATATATGTTTAACATAAAGGTGAGAAAATAATTTTTCTTAAGGAAGATATGCATTTCTCTTAAAGTCTATATGTGTCATGGCCTAAGACTTTTCTCTATCTACTTATTTGTTTTAATGGGGATTCAATCCAAAAAACATTGAGAGGATGGGGCCATTCCAAGTGATCAGCTCCCTGAGGGGTTGGGAGGAGCATGTAGTACCAAGGATCAAACTCAGGGTTTTATACAGGTTATGCATGTGCTTTACTACTTTCATTATCTTTTTGGCTTCCTAAGGCTATTTTTTTTACTCTGACTTCATAATAGGCTTGGGATCAATATATAATATAATAGTTTACAAAGAACATCTCAGAAATAACATACATACACACACATATAAATACATATATATACATAAAATAGCATTACAATTTCAAACACAGATTCTTCAATGTCTTTGGCTTTCTGAAATTAGTTTTGGAAATTTGTACAGAAAAGTCATCCTGCATTGGTGGTGGAAATGTTGCACCAGTGAAGGGGGGAGTGTTCTTTACATGACTAAAACCCAACTACAATCAAATTTGTAATCAAGGTGCTTAAATAAAGATATTAAGCTCTTGCCAGGTATGGGGTTTGGGAGGCCCCATACCAGAGCTTTTCTCCCTAGCCTGGGGAATGCTGGGAGGCTTGGCAGGCCCCCAGTCATCCTTGTCTTTTCCCCCTGACTCCAGGTCTTCCCTGGGTGTCAGCTCAGATGGCCAGAATTTGGGTTCAGGTGGACTCTTAGTGGTCCTCAGGTTCCCCCCTCCCTCCGTACTCCAAGGGGGAGGTGCATGGGGAGGAGGGTGGGCAGACATCTGGCTTCCAATTTCGTTCTTGATTCTGGAGACCAGCTCTTGCCAGGTATAGGGTTTTTCTCCCCTGGACTTCAGTTTTTCCCTGGGCACCAGTCTAGGTGGACTCTATAGGGGTCAACAGGCTTTCCCCCTATCTCTATTACACTAATGGTAATGCGCTCTGGGAGGAGGGCAGGCTGTTCTAGCACTGGTTTATGTTGGGACAGTCAGTGGAAATTTTTTCTCTTTGTTTTCATATTGATAGTATTGTGTGCATATATTCTATAGACCCATAATATCTATCTTGTATTGGGACCTTGATACTGCCCTACAAAGCTCATTTCTTATATTTTACTGCCTCAGTCCCAACCCTTACTTCCCCTCATCCTCCCATGTAGGTGCAGCTAATGACATGAAGCTCACCACATAGAGTGATAAGTACAGTTAGAGAAATAACTACACTGAAAACTATCATAACAATGTGAATGAATGAGGAAAAAAGAAAGCCTGTCTCGAGTACAGGTGTGAGTGGGGTGGGGAGTAGGTAGATCTGGGAAATTGGTGGTGAGAATCCTGCACTGGTGAAGGGGAGTGTTCTTTACATGACTTTAATCATACTACTACAATTATATTTGTAATCACGGTGTTTAAATAAAGATAATTAAAAAAAGATATTAAAAAAAGAAAAGTCATCCTGATATATTTTCTTAGTAAAAGAGGCAGAATATATTCTAATGTATAATATATTCTATAATATATAATGGGGCCGGGAAGGTGGCGCTAGAGATAAGGTGTCTGCCTTGTAAGCGCTACCAAGGAACGGACCGCGGTTCGATCCCCCGGCGTCCCATATGGTCCCCCCAAGCCAGGGGCGATTTCTGAGCATATAGCCAGGAGTAACCCCTGAGCGTCAAACGGGTGTGGCCCAAAAAAAAATATATATTATATATAATATATAATAGAATGTATAATATATTCTAATGTATGCTTTGGGGAGGAAATAATTAAAGTTAAATACACCTATTTTTATGAATTTAGCAAAGATTTCTTATTTTGAATTTAATATGTAATTTTTTTTTTTTGGGTTTTTGGGCCACACCTGGCATTGCTCAGGGATTACTCCTGGCTGTCTGCTCAGAAATAGCTCCTGGCAGGCACGGGGGACCATATGGGACACCGGGATTCGAACCAACCACCTTTGGTCCTGGATCGGCTGCTTGCAAGGCAAACGCCGCTGTGCTATCTCTCCGGGCCCTAATATGTAATTTAACATAATTGGGAGAAACATGAATGGTAAAACAAATCAGTTTATTGAGACTCATTTGATGCCTTTTTAAAAAAACTTTTTATATTGATTAATTGATTGGTTTTTGGGCCACACCCAGTGGTGCTCAGGGGCCACTCCTGGCTCTGCACTAAGAAATTGCTCCTGACAGGCTTGGAGGACCATATGGGATGCCAGGAATCAAACCAGGTTCCTTGCAGGTTGGCCGAATGCAAAGCCCTACCATTGTACTATCATTCTGGCACCTCATCTGATGTCATATCAAATTTTAGACATGTCTTAGTCTCATTGATGTTTGTTTTTAGATATCAATAGTTATACATTAACACTGTAAAAAAGAAACTCAAGATCTTATTCAAATAACTAGGGCAAACTCTTCCCTTAAAATCTCCATTTTATGACCTAATGGTGATTTTGGCCTTCGTACTATAAGACTGTAGTCATTTTTAGAGCACAGTCTTTGAAGTTAGAAAAATTTAGTTCTCAGTCCCAACTCTGTAACTTGTTAGTTATATAGTTATAACCTAGTTGTTACTGGGGACATAATTATTTTAAGCCATCAATTCTTTATCTATAAAGTGAGGAAGTATATAGATAATTGTGTGAGGTTATGTGTGTGCAAATAATGTAAGATGTACAAGTATAGCATGACATATGAATGAACAGTGTAGTAAGTTCTCATTATATTTTAGCTTTTATGTTATGGGGTAATCTAAAACAAATAGTTTGGCTGTGGAAAAAGGGGATATTAAATTATTTAACTGCATCCATACTTCTTTTTTTGGGCTAATGTAATTGTTGCTCATGCTTCCAATGATAGAAAATTTAGCAATATGTCAATTTTAAGCTGTTCAAATTTGGGATAAATAGAGAGCAATATTATTTAAAAGAAATTCAGAGATGTTAAAGGATTGGCCCAAGGGAATAGAAAGACAGTTTCTTCTTTTGTTAAAGATAAAGTTCTGAATCATTCTAGAGTGTTCTAGACATTCAACGTATCTATTAGTAAAATACTTTGTGTAAGGTCAAATAAGAAATGGATTAAAGACCTTGATATCAGACCTGAAACCATAAGTTAAATAGAGGAAAATGTAGGCAGAACACTCCATGACATTGAAACTAAAGGAATCTATCTATCTTTAAGGAAGAAATACTACTGGCCAATCAAGTGGAAGAAAAGATAAAAATATGGAAAAGCATTAAACTGAGAAGCTTCTGCACCTCAAAGGAAACGTGATTAGGATACAAAGATTATTCACAGAAAGGGAGAAACTATTCACCCAATGCCCATCTGATAAGGGGTTACATTTAAGATATACAAGGCACTGATAGAAACTCAGCAAGAACAAAGCATCTAACCTCATCCAAAAATGGGAAGAAGAAATAAACACACATTTCCCCAAAGAAGAAATATAGATGGCCAAAAGGCACATGAAAATAATTCTTCACGTATCTATTTATCAGGGAGATGCAAATCAAAACAACAATGAGTTATGATTTCATACCACTTCACAAAGAACAAGAATAACCAGTGCTGGGGGGGATGTGGAGAGAGAGGAATTCTCATTCATTGCTGGTGGGAATTCTGACTAGTCTAGTCTTTTTGGGAAAAAAAAAAGAATAATCTTCAAAAAACTAGAGATTGAGCTTCCATATGATCTAAAAATACCATTTTGAGGGATATACCCTAGGAACTCCAAAATACAACACAGAAAATCCCTCTGTACTCATGTTCATTGTAGCTCTATTCACAATAGCCAGAACCTGGAAACAACCCAAGTTCCCAAGAACAGATGAGTGTCTAAAGAAGCAATGGCACATCTGCACAATAGAGTACTATGTATCTGTTAGAAAAAAATGAAGTCATAAAATTTGCTTATAAATGGATCTATATGTAGAGTATTATGCTCAGTAAAATGAGTCAGAGGGAATGGGATAGATATAATCTTTTTCATTTCTGAGATATAAGAAAAAAAGATATGATAAATATGGTAAGAGAGTATGATAGATAATATTCAGAGACAATAGCGACAAGAGCCAGGAGGACTAGTTCCATGGTAGGAAGCTTGCCACAAATAGTGGAGCAGTGCAGTTAGGGTAGAAATGGGATCACTATGACAATGATAATTGGAACTGATCACTCTGGAAAGAACTGGATGCTGAATGGAAATAAAGTGATGTGCATGGTACCCTTTCATTAACAATAGTGCAAACCACAGTATCTAAAAGAAATAAAAAGAAGAGAGGTGGGAGAGAGAGGGAGGGAGGGAGAAAAAAGGAGGGAAGGAGAGAGGAAAGAAGAGAAAGAGAGGAAGGGAGGTATAAAGAGAGAGGAGGGAGTTAAATGCTTGCCTCAGAGGCAGGCAGAAGGTAGGGTGGGCAAGAAACTGGGAACATTGGTGACAGAAACTGTTCATGTGTGAAGGGTAGTACACATTGTATAAGACAGAAACTCAACCATGAACAACTCTGTAACCATGGTGTTTAAATAGAAGGAAAAAAAGACACTATGATCTAAGTATGCATTGGAATAAGCAAAGTGGCTTTTAATGAGTGAGGCCTGGAGATGTGGTCTTGACTGTGAAACTAGGCTGAGGCCCTCAGATGTAACTCAATGGGTGAATTAATGACATGTCCAAAAAATATCTCAGTGCTAGGGTAGGAAACAATGAGTACGAAACTGTGAACTCTCCATTTACTTTACTAGTTCTTTTTTTTTATTATTAATAATTTTTATTTTGACCAAAGTGGATTACAAATCATTCACAGTAGTATTTTAGGTACATAGTGACATTGAGTCAGGGGCATTCCCACCACCAACGTTGACTCCTTCCACCCCTTTTCCCAGCATGCATCCCATATCTATCCTCCTTTTTTGTGAGGAAGTAATTTAAAAACTATGAATCCCCCTGACCCCTCCCTCTTCTGCCAAGTTATGCAGTGTTCTAATGTGTTATATAATTTTAAACTGTACACAGTACTGAAGCATAATAAGCCCTTATTAAAGGGTTATTAATTCGACCTGATTAAATCAAGAGTATTTTGCTGTAGTTCAACATTATGGAGCACATTTTTCAGAGAAAAAGCTTTATGTAATTAAGTAGATTCATTGTCACTACATAATGCTTGCATTTCTCTAACTTTAGAAAGACATTCTGCTGATTTGTGTGTAATTTTGAGGCTCTATTGGAAAGAAATCCAAGGTCATTCTTGTTTTTCTCTTCCATCCTGAGTGCCCTGGATTCTGAAAATATAGGTGTTGGGCTTACAAGAGCACCAAAGATATCTGTACACTCTCAGGGCAGTGTTTGTGTCTAGAGAGGGGTTGGTTTTCCACAGTTATGGTAGACTATAGACTTGGAAATCAGATGAAAACTGAGCATCTCTATGTGAACCCAGTGAAATCCAGCTATTTCTGTTAACCTTGACAGATGGAACATGTCCTTGCCAAATTTAAAGCCAAATCATGAATATGTTGGTTGAAGAGCTTTACAGTTTCATGGGATAGTATATGGAGGTCAGGCTGCAGGTATCAGATCATGAAGAGAAAATCCTTATGATTTGGATCAATGCCCTGATAAATAAAACCCTATGGAGTTCCTCACCCTCCCACTGGGTAAGGTCACAGGGAAAAGACATCATCTAAGAACTAAACCAGATACCTCCTAAGGGCACTTTGAGCTTGGACTTTTTGGTTTTCAAAATTAAGACATAGCAATAGTACAGAGGGTAGGGTGCTTGCTTGCCTTATGCATGGCTAACCTGGATTTGATTTCTGGCATCCCAAATGGTTCACTCTGTGCCACTAAAAGGGGGCAGAGCCAGGATCAAGCCCTGAGTTCTAGGTGTAAACAGATAAAACAAAAACAAACATTATGAGATATAAATTTTGGTGTCTATAATACACCCAGTCAGGTATTTTGTTGTAGTAGCCCAAATGGAAAAAAATATAAATTCATTCAGAGGCTAGGATCTATGTGAGGATTAGTCTCACCCATTGAAGTTTTCCCTCATCCTTCTTGGTGATTCCTGAGAGGTTTCCTCTCCACCTTCCATTAAGACCTAGCATTGGACTTCCCTGCCTCTGCTTCTCATTTGGTCCCCTTGGCTCCCTCTGACAAGTACCCAGACTTTTCTTCCAGGAATTCTTTGTACCACTGGGAACAGAGAAACATTCAGAACTTTTCCAGTCCCATACAAACACAGAGAAAAGGGGCTTTCCAGAGATGCACTCCATTCTCCAGAGTCCTTTCTCACATTTGTGGAGTTAAATGCTTTTGAAAGAACAGGTGAAAACGAAGTATAAGAAACAGCTACTGAGTTCCTTTCTTTGTAAACAAAGAGTCAATATACACACATCACCCAAAGATCCAATAGAGGCCATACTTTCCACAATCTCTTTTGATATGTGCCCTTGAATCATTACTTTTGTTTGGGATTGTTCCAGGCTCAGTACTTTGGTATGTGTACTGGAAGTGCTTGAGGAATCATCAGTACTGAGGACTGAACCCAGGCCTCCTGCATTCGAAAACTATGCTCCAGCTTATTAGCTACCTTCTTCCCTAGACATTTCTTTCCCACTTAGATAAAAGGGAGTGGCAGTAACTGCTCCCATTGATAACTATTACTCTGCATATAAGCAAAGAAATTATGAGCAATAAACAGCACCAACATGGGATAAGGCATTGGAAGATACTTATTTTCTGAGAAGGTAGGAGTTGCTCTATGGAAAAAGGAGCATTTGATTTGTCTGATAATTAACTCAAAAGCCATCCTGCCAGAACCATTATCAGAATATCAACCTGCCTGTCAGTTCCAGTCCAGAAATCCCACTTGCTATTGCAGTTGTTATGGAAACTGACCACACTGCTTTCTAGAGAATTCATTATTCCAGCAAATATTTGTTGTCCAGCTATTATGGGTATGTAAATGATTGATGTAGACACAGAGAAGGAGGATCATAAAGGAGAAAGTGATGATTAGAGGAGACTCACAGAGAACAAATCTTGACCTTGGGGCATAATTAGACTCACAGGAAATACTGATCCTGGGGCATGATTAGGAAAGAAGAAATTTCAATATAAGCAATGGTCCTCAAACTATGGCCCGCAGGCCACATATTGTATTTGTATCTGTTTTGTTTCTTCATTGCAAAATAAGATATATGCAGTGTGCATAAGAATTCGTTCATAAGTTTTGTTTTTACTATAGTCAGACCCTCCAATGGTCTGAGGGACAGTGAACTGGCCCCCTGTTTAAAAAGTTTGAGGACCCCTGATATAAAGTAATGGCAAAAGAGAGGACAGATAAGATAATAATGATGCAGGTGTGGCTGGAGCTGAAGACTCATGAGGGTAATAGTGGGAAACAGAAAAGACATTGAGGCCATTTTGAAAGAGCTTTGAAGGCCAGTCTAACTGAAATCTTTTTGTTGTGCTTTATCTTGGGGCCATATCTGGTGGTGTTCAGGGGCAACTCCTAGCTTGGTGTTTGTGGTGGTTGTATAATGTTTGTTATGGGTATGTGGTAAAATGGCACTATGTTGAGGACAGTTCCTTCAATTCCAGTTTTATTGAGTTCTTTTAAATCATGAATAGGTGCTGGATTTTGTCAAATGCTTTCTTGACACCTATTTATAAGCTCATATGACTTATTTTTTCTTTTATTGATATGGTGTGTTAAGTTTTTTGACTGGTGTATGTTAAATCATCCTTGCATTCCCCAGGTGAATCCCATGTGGTTATGGTACATGATATTTGATGAGTTGTTGAATTATATTTGCTAGCATTTCTCTCTCTCTCTGTGTGTGTGTGTCTCTCTCTCTGTCTCTCTCTCTGTTTTTGTTTCTCTTTATTTTTTGGTTTTTGGTTCAAACCTGGAGGTGCTCAGGGGTTACTCCTGACTCTGTGCTCAGTCGCTCCTGGCAGGCTTGGGGGACCATATGGGTCACCAGGGATCAAACCCAGGTCTGTCTGGAGCTGGCCACATGCAAGGCAAAAACCCTACCTATTGCTCTGGCCTCTCTCTCTCTCTCTCTCTCTCTCTCTCTCTCTCTCTCTCTCTCTCTCTCTCTCTCTCTCTCTCTCTCTCTCTCCCTCCCTCTCCCTCCCCCCCCTTCTGATGGGGGGAATACCCGGAAAAGCTCATGGGTTGCTTCTGGCTCTGCACTCAGAAATTGCTCCTGGCAGACTCAGGGGACCATATGGGATGCTGGGGATTGAACCTGGTTCTGTTCTGGGTCTACCATATGCAAGGTAAATGCCCTACTGCTGTGCTATTGCTCTGGCCCCTATTTGCTAAAATTTTGTTAAAAATCTTTGTATCTGTGCTTATCAGGCATATCAGCCTGTACTTATCTCTTTTATTGGTGATGTGTCTGTAAGTTTTTGCTATTGAGGTGATGTTTGCTTCATAGAAACTGTTCGGGAGTATTTCTGTCTTTTCAATTTCCTGGAAGAACCTGAAAAAGATTTTTGTTTTTGTTTTTGTTTTTGGGTCACATCTGGCAGTGCTCAGGGGATGCTCCTGGCTCTGTACTCAGAAGTCACTCCTGACAGGCTTGGGGAACCATATGGAATGCCGGGATTCGAATCGGGGTTCGTCCCATGTTGGCCGCATACAAGGCAAACGCCTTACTGCTGTGCTATTGCTCCGGCCTCTGAAGAAGATTTAAGTCTTAAGAAAAGGTTTGAAAGAACTCATTAGTGAATTTATTTGGACCTGGACATTAGTTTTTGGGTAGACTTTTGACTATGATTTTGATTTCTTCAATAGTGATAGATCTGTTCAGGTGTTTTACATCTCTTTTAGGTCTTCTCATTTGATGTCATATGATTCTCAAAATAGTCTGATGATCCTTTCAATTTCTGTAGTATCTGTTGTGATGCCCCTCCTTTTATTTTTCATTTAGTTTATTAGGGTTCTCTCTTTCTTTGTAAGTTTTACTAGTGGCTTACCAATCTTGTTTACTTTTTTCAAAGAATCAGATCTTGGTTTCATTGATCTTTTGAAAAAAATTATTTCAGTTTATTAATGTGTGTGTGTGTGTATGTGTGTGAGTGTGTGTTGTTTTATGGCCACACCAAGTGATGCTAAGGGATTACTCTGGCTCTGCACTCAGGAATTACTCCGGCAGAGCTCAGGAAACTAGTATGCCAAGCATCGAATTCAGTTGAATTGGCTGTAAACAAAGCAAGAGATTTACCCACTATACTATCCTTCTGTTCCCCTCCAGTTCATTAATTTTTGCTCTAAGATTTATTTAACTTCTTTTTTTTTTCCTTCAAATAATTTGGTAGCTTACTAAAAAGCAACTTCTTCCTTTCTGTATTGTGCTCCTTTTGTTGTTGTTGTTGTTGTTTTTGGGCCACACCTGGTGACACTCAGGGGTTACTCCTGGCTATGCGCTCAGAAATCACTCCTGGCTTGGGGGACCATATGGGACGTTGGGGAATCAAACCGCGGTCCATAATAGGTTATCACAAGCAAGGCAAACGCCTTTCCACTTGCACCACCACTCCGGCCCCTTGTTGATCATTTTATAGTTTCTTAAATTGTGCAGTCAAGTTATTTATTTAGGCTCTTTCTTCATTCTTGATGAATACTTGCATTATCCTGGTATATGGACTTTCCTCTAAAAACCACTTTTACTGTATTCTGAAAGTTCTGGTAGGTTGTGTCTTTATTCTCACTTTTGATTTTCTCTACTCCACAGGTTGTTCAGTAATGAGCTATTAAATTTTGAGGTGTTTGAGTTAATTTTCCATTTCTGTTTGTAATTAACTTCTATTTTCAATGCTTATAGTCTAAGAAGATAGTTGAAACAATTTCAACCCTCTTGACTTTATGGAAGTATGTTTTGTGTCCCAGCATGTAGTCTCTCTTGGAGAATGTCACATGTGCATTGAAGAAGAATGTGTATTCAGTTTTGGGGGGATGAAAAGTCATATCTATTTATCATCTATCTATCTATCTATCTATCTATCTATCTATCTATCTATCTATCTATCTATCTATCTATCTATCTATCATCTATCTATCTATCTATCTATCTATCTATCTATCTATCTATCTATCTATCTATCTACCCCCTGCCTTACATTCCTTCCTTCAAATCAAGTGTTTACTCACTGAGCTTTAGTCTAGTTGATCTATAAAGAGCTGATAGAGCGGTGTTGAAGTCTCCAATGATTATTGTGTTTCCATAAATATTTTTCTTCAAGTTAGCAGTTATTGCAGTTACTTTAAATATTTTCAAGTCCCTCATTAGGTGCATATATGTTTAGGAGTGTTTCATCACAGAGACTGGCACACTTCACAAAGAACAAGAACAATCAGTGCTAGCAGGGATGTGGGGAGAAAGGAACTCTCATTCACTGCTGGTGGGAATGCCGTCTACTCTATCCCTTATGGAAAACAATATTCCTCAAAAAAACCCCTGAAAATTGAGCTCCCATATGATCCAGTTTTATCACTCCTAGGATATACCCCAGAAACACAAAAATGGAATACAAAAATTCCTTCCTCACACCTATATTCATTGCAGCACTATTTACAATAGCCAGACTCTGGAAACAACCAAGATGCCCTTTAACAATGGTTAAAAAAACTGTGGTATGTATACACAATGGAATATTATGCAGCCATCAGAAGAGATGAAGTCATGAAATTTTCCTATATGTGGATGTACATAGAATCTATTATGCTGAGTGAAATAAGTCAGAGAGAGACACACACACAGAATAGTATCACTCCTCTATGTTTTTTTTTTTCAGAGGTTACTCATGGTTCTATGCCAGAAATCGCTCCTGGAAGGCTCTGGGGGCCATATGGAATACTGGGATTTGAACCATTGTCCTTCTGCATGCAAGGCAAACATCCTACCTCCATGCTATATTTAGCCTCATCTATTTTTTTTTTTTTGTTTTTGGGCCACACCCGGTGACGCTCAGGGGTTACTCTTGGCTATGTGCTCAGAAGTTGCTCCTGGCTTGGGGGACCATATGGGACGCCAGGGGATCGAACCGCGATCCGTCCAAGGCTAGCGCAGGCAAGGCAGGCACTTTACCTCTAGCGCCACCGCCCGGTCCCATCTATGGGTTTTAAGAAAAATAAAAGACATTATTGAAATAATTCCCAGAAATGAGGGTCAGAAGAACTGGCTCATAATATGAAGCTCACAACAAAGTGTGGTGAGTGCAGTTAGAGAAATAACTACACTGAGAACTATCATAACAATGTCAATGAGTGAGGGAAGTAGTAAGCTTGTCTCAAATACGGGAGGGGGTGAAGTGGGGAGGGAGATGGGGGAACTGGTGATGGGAATGATGCACTGGTGAAAGGGAGTGTTCTTTCTATGACTGAAACCCAATCACAATCATGTTTGTAATCATGGTGTTTAAATAAACATTTTTTTTAATAAAAAAGGAGTGTGAGTCTTATGTACATATCCCTATTAATTAAGAAATGAACCTCGGGCCCGGAGAGATAGCACAGCGGCGATTGCCTTGCAAGCAGCCGATCCAGGACCAAAGGTGGTTGGTTCGAATCCCGGTGTCCCACGTGGTCCCCTGAGCCTGCTAGGAGCTATTTCTGAGCAGACAGCCAGGAGTAACCCCAGAGCACCACCGGGTGTGGCCCAAAAAACCAAAAAAAAAAAAAAAAAAAAAAAAAAAAGAAATGAACCTCAGGGGCCGGAGAGATAGCATGGAGGTAAGGTGTTTGCCTTCCATACAGAAGGACGGTGGTTTGAATCCCGGCATCCCATATGGTCCCCCATACCTGCCAGGAGCAATTTCTGAGCATAGAGCCAGGAGTAATGCCTGAGCACTACCGGGTGTGACCCCCCCCCCAAAAAAAAAAAGAAATGAATTTTACTGTCTCTTATAATTGTTTGAGCCTGAAGTTATGTCATGTAATACATGTATGGCCATCTATACTGGTCTTTTTTTTTCCCCAGAGGTAATTATTTGCTTAAATAATTATCTTTCAACCTTTGATTTTGAGTCTTTTCTCTGACTGTTTTTTGAGGCAGCAGAATTTTGGGTTCAATTATGTAATCCATTCTTCCCATCTGTATTTTTTTTTTCTTTTGGTCACAACCCCCAGTGCTAAGGACTTACTCCTGGCTCTGCACTCAGGGTCATTCTTGGTGGAGCTCAGGGAAACAGATGGGGATGCCAGGAATAAAATCTGGGTTAACTTCATGTAAGGCAAGCACCCTACACACTGCACTATCTATTTGGCCCTGTTGACATTTCTTAAAATATTACTTTGCTTATCCTATAGAGATATTCCAGAAAAAATTAATATAAAACTGTATTTTAAAAAAGAAAAAATCCAAAAGACTAAAGTGTGTTCTCTTTACCAAAAATGGGAAAATATTTCAAAACAAACAGGGTGAGAAATGAATAGTCTTCTTCCCCTGGCAAGTTGTTATTTTTAGCAAATGCATTTGAAAATTTGAGGGCTGTTACTCACCAATCATGAAAATAATTTTATACTTCCTCAAATCTTCTGTGAAACCTTTAAAATAAGAACAATTTGTTATTGGAAAAATACTGACTAATAAAAGTAACTGTACTCATGTTATAAAAAGCTAAATTTTGTCACTTTGTTTGATAGGGAGCTTAAAGTTGAGATAATGTGTGAACAGACTATAATTTATAGGCACTGATGACTATTCAGCCTTGTTCCCAGATCCAGTAACTTATTTTCATTTTAACACAGACTGTTAATTTCAGGTGGTAAAACTCATTAAATAGCAGAAGTCACAAGAAAAAAGAATTAATAATTTCACGAATCTAATTTTGGTGTTCTTTTTTTCTTTTTTCTTTTAAACATTCACCAATCTCACCTTTAATAAAGAGGATATAAAAACACAAGTAGATTTGGAAGATAATATTTTGAAAATATAATTACTAAATACATAATACAATGCTACTTTCCATCTAAGGCAGTGATATATATTTTCCCCTCCAAAATAAAACACACTTAGGTAATAATGACATTGGCTCAATTTTTTTGTTTTGTTTTGTTTTGTTTGGTGAGGCCACACCCATTGACGCTCAGGGGTTATTCATGGCTATGTGCTCAGAAATCGTTCTTGGCTTGGGGGGACCATATAGGACGCCGGGGGATGGAAGCATGGTTGTCCTAGGGTAGTGCTCGCAAGGCAGACAGATGCCTTACCTCTAGCGCCATGGCTCCGACCCCGACATTGAGTCAATTAAAAGAAAAAGTAAGCAATGTATACAAAATAGCATAAAGGTAAGATAAATATTACAAAATTGTTGAATGGACACAGGTTTTGGAACCACAGCTTTAAGGCAAAGGAATGACTTTTTGGCAAAATTGGACACTCTTTAGAGTTGCATAGTCCTAAAGAATCTGCAACTGGCATGGTGAAAGAAGAATGGGAGAATTGCTAGCTATCTTTTGATTCTATTGTCAACTGACTTGACCTAGACAAGTGATATTCTCTTCCTTGAGCCTCAGTTTCTTCATCTGTTGAACTCAAAGATCTGTTGAACTCAAAGATCTTTTGAGTTCAAATATCTATGATTCATTTTGTGAAACAATATGTCTTTTGGTTTAAATGCCTGTGATTCTGTAGTTCCTATAAATAGTCCACATATATAAATAGCCCCCAAAGAAAGAGATAATAGAGTGATTAAGACCATGTCTTGAATGTGGAGGACCCTGATTAGATCCCTGGCACCACATAGTTTCTGAAACATTGCTAGGTGCAGCTCTGGAGGACTCTGAATGCCCCAGTATTGCCAGGCATTACTGAGAGGAGTCCCTGGGCCTTCTGAGTGCCACATTTTTATTTGTTTTGGGGTTACACATATCTGTAACTGTTTAATCTTGTTTCCATGTTTAGGGGACCATGTGTGGTGTTGGGCATTGAACTGGGTATGGTCAAGGAAATCACATTTACTCCAATATTAATTTTCAAGCCCCCTAAGTACAACTTGGAAAATCATCCTCCTTTGACCTTAGTTTAGTTTAGTGTTGTATTAAATAATTAACGATGGGGCTGGATGGCGATGGATGGCGATGGATTCCTTTCTGCCACCCCAGGCCACATGGCTCTGCAACTCCATCCAGCCAGCCGGGTCCCAGGCCCAGGTGAAATCACTCACTCACACGCAGGCTTCAGGAAGAATCATCTTTATTCATGCCCTAGCCACCACAGGTGTGTGGCCTATGTCAACCTTTCAAGCATTCGCCCTGCATCTTATAATTCAGTCATCTCCCCTTTGGGCTCCATGCGGCTCAAAGATCCAAAAGCCGGCCAAGAGACAAAAAGCCCGAATCCCTTTCGTCCCAGGCTTATCTAACTTTTTCCCGACCCCTCCCAGGAATGGGAGGTCTTGCAGGTAGGGTCACACCTATTATCCGGTTCCCTAGACCCCTCCCAGAAATGGGTGGGTCTTGGGGTACACCACATTTCCCCCTTTTTTAAATATTTTCATGCGCCAACGTAATAAAGTGAAAATTAATATACCAGCCCTTTTGAAAAACATATTTTTGCAAAATATACTTTACACCTGTAACCTAAAATTGTATTAATGCTTTTTTACCAAGCACTATTTTGGAACTTTCATGTTCCTATACTTTTAAACTATATTGGGGGAACTTCAATGTTCCTATATATTTTCTATACACAAATACTTTAGCATACATGCATAACATACATTTTAAAAACAGGCTAAGTACATTAAAATACACAGTAAAACATTTTGCAATTGAAAATATTAACTCTGAAAGACAACAAAACACATTTAAATTATAAAGAAAATGACTAAGACAAAGATGCAGGTGGTTAGAAATTAGATGTTAAACTGTATTACCTTCCTTTTTATTTTTATTTTTAACTACTAACTAACTAAAATTTATCCCATCACCAACTATGAGTAAAATATAACGACCCACTAATTTTCTACACCTAAAACCATAGTTCAGATTAATTTGTTCCACGCTGATCTCACCATGTGGCTTTTGTAAACTTTTAAAGTTCAGATGTTGGTTTGTCCCACGCTGATCTCACCACGTGGCTCTCTTTTATAGTTTCAGGCCCCGTAGATTAATTTGTTCCACGCTGATCTCACCATGTGGCTTTTGTAAACTTTTAAAGTTCAGATGTTGGTTTGTCCCACGCTGATCTCACCACGTGGCTCTCTTTTATAGTTTCAGGCCCCGTAGACGGTTTTGTAGACCATGAGGTTGCCGGTTTCGCTGCCCGCTGCCGGTTCGCTGGAGGGTGGATTCCAGGTTTTTCGCTTTTCTGGGCCAAACTGAGCCCAGCCCAGCCCAGCCGAGCCGAGCTGCTTGGAGCTTGCCGCTTGGAGCTTTTTGCCGCAGGGGCTTCACCGCTGCCTTTTTTCCCCTCTGGGAGCACTTTGGATGTTCAGAGTTCCAAGTGATTTAAACTAAAAGTTCAGTTCGAAATTTCCAAAGTCGAAATCCAAATTCAAGCCGCAGGTCATTTTCAGAAAATCAGTCCACTTTAAATACAGTCTTTTTTCTCCTCCGTTTCCAATTTAAGCTTTTAATTAGTTTTCGTACAGGCCGAGGTTTTTGTTTTTTGTAACAAAGTGTCAGTTCTGGGCCTGGGCTGGAGGTGATGCAAGCTTTAACCTTTCTCCTTCCAGTTGCCCTTCTGCCCCTAGAAGGGGTTGCGGCCATCTTTGAACATGGCTTCACGTGGCCAAACACTTTGGGCTGACTGCATCTGAACAAAGCGAAAATCAAACAGAAGAGCAGAAATCTCACCATTTTCGCTGTTTTGTTGGGTCCAGGATTCAGGTCAAAGTTCGGAGCGCCATTTGTTGTATTAAATAATTAACGATGGGGCTGGATGGCGATGGATGGCGATGGATTCCTTTCTGCCACCCCAGGCCACATGGCTCTGCAACTCCATCCAGCCGGCCGGGTCCCAGGCCCAGGTGAAATCACTCACTCACACGCAGGCTTCAGGAAGAATCATCTTTATTCATGCCCTAGCCACCACAGGTGTGTGGCCTATGTCAACCTTTCAAGCATTCGCCCTGCATCTTATAATTCAGTCATCTCCCCTTTGGGCTCCATGCGGCCCAAAGATCCAAAAGCCGGCCAAGAGACAAAAAGCCCGAATCCCTTTCGTCCCAGGCTTATCTTTTTCCCGACCCCTCCCAGGAATGGGAGGTCTTGCAGGTAGGGTCACACCTATTATCCGGTTCCCTAGACCCCTCCCAGAAATGGGTGGGTCTTGGGGTACACCACAGTTTAGTTTTTTGTTTGTTTGTTTGTTTGTTTGTTTTGGACCACACTCAAGATACTCAGGGTTTACTCCTGGCTCTGCACTTGAGAATCACTCTTGGCAAGCTTGGGGTACCATATGGGATGTTGGAGATCAAACATGGTTCAGCCATGTGCAAGGCAAGAGCCCTACCCACTGTACTATTGCTCAGGCCCTCTGAGTATATATTTTTTATTGTTTCAGATTTCTTCTTAAACCCAAATCCTGAGACTTTGGATGGGAATGAGGTCACCCAAGATACGATTCCAGCAAAACTCTGAATTGGAAAGAACTCTGTGAGCTCAGAAACTCAGTGGCTACTTCCAGAATCTGGAAATGGAATTCTCAAATGTAAAAAATAATGTACAGAAAATGTGCTGAAGACAGAGGTAAGAGCTCTGCTTGAAAGAGTAGAGAGAAAGGTAAATCACTCTTGTCTCAAGCACCCATGGCTTTATTTGTAAAGATGAGACGTTTTATGTGCTCAAGAGCTGTACCTGAATGCTGCTTATTCAATGTGCTGAGGCAGGCCAGGTTCTGTACAAAGGCCAAGTTTTGGGTAGGTCAAGAGTGCAGATATAAATTATTCAGGATGTTCTAAAGATCAGGGTGAGAATCTATAGAAGTTCATGGTTATGCTCCAACCCTTAAGACATCCTGGTCCAATGAAAGCAGTAAAAGCTTAAGAAGCATTGTTAGAGGGTCAAAGTATAGTGAGACTATCTTCCTGTGCACCTATGGGTGGTTATTTTCTGAGCATCTTTATCTTATACCCATAGTGTGGAGAGATAGGATAGGGGTACTTGTTTTACATGCGACCATTCCCAGTTCGATTCCTAGAATCCCATATAGTCGCTGAGTACTCTCAGGAATAATTCCTGAGTGCAGAGCAGGAGTAACTCATGAGGACCATGGGGTATAGCCCCCTGAAATCACATTTTAGGGCACTAGGCTGGACCAATAAAATGCATCAGAGGCTAGAGACATGTGATGATAGAGAAACTGGAGACAACTTTGAATACTATATTATTCTTGTTAACTCTTTGGTGAAGCAACATATATTTTAAAGGAGTATGGCTCAAAAGTCAAAGAGTAGCCATTTAAAATATATGTTGATGGACCATGAGGTAGTTTAAGTGGTAAATCACATGCTCAGTATGTGAGAGGTCCCATGCTCAATCCCTGGTATTACCTGTCACTCCCCAGTGCTCTCAATTAAGGAGTATAGTCGACTACTGCTAAGTGGGGGTTGGGTGGCCACTAAGCACCACTGGTGTGACTTTTATAAAAATGAATGATGTCACATTCATATAATACAAAGTAAATTTATAGAGAGGTTTTGTTTTTTTATATTTATTTATTTATTTATTTATTTATTTATTTATTTATTTATTTATTTAAGGACCACAACCAAGTTGCTCCTGGGTTATTCTTGGCTCTGTACTTAGGAATGCTCCTTGCTGGTTCAGGAAAACATATAGGATGCCAGCGATTAAACTTGGATCAAACACCCAACCATATAGGGTGCCAGTGATTGAACAAGGCAAACACCCTACCCACTATACTATTGATCTGGCCATTAAGAATGTTTGTTTGTTTGTTTGTTTGTTTTTGGTCTCTGGGCCATATCTGTCTGTGCTCAGGGATTATTCTTTGCTCTGTGCTTATGAGTAATTCCTGGTAATTCTCAGGGGGAACCATTGAGTGGTGCCACGGATTGAACAAACGCTGGTCACATGAAAGTACCTTACCTCCTGTAATCTCTTCAGCCCCTTGAATACTTTTTTTTTACTTTATTTATTGATTAATTGATTGGTTGTTGAGCCACACCCAGCGGTGCTCAGGAGTTACTCCTGGCTTTGCACTCAGAAATTGCCTCTGACAGACTGGGGGACCATATGTGTGCCAGGAATCGAACCGGGTCCTTCCGAGGTCGGCCACATGCAAGGCAAATGCCCTACCACTGTGCTATCTCTCTGATCCCTCTTTGAAGAATTTTTAATGACAGAGGAACATGCTTATGATAAATAATGACTTCATTTTTCTTAAAACATGCTCTACAGTGACAATGTGCCAACTTTGTAAACAGAAAAAAGAGAACTATTACACCAAAAAATCAATTTCTGTTCAGTAGGAGCTGAGTTCACTATTTGATCCTGGCTCACATTTATATACCTTTCTCCATTGGGTATCATAATGACATTTGGTGACTGAAAAGATAGGAGTAGCAAGCTCTTCTACAAACAATGTTGGTTTCCAGAAAGGTTTCTTTGATGTGCTAAGGCAAAGGCTGGTGAAGATAACAGCTATTGCAATTATCATTAAATGACACTTTACCTTACACCCCATGCAGACGAATTAGTGAAGAATTAGATGTGGGATTATTTAGAAAGCCAAATCACTGACTTGTATGTCCACAATCAATGCACACATACTTATAAAACCATAATTATAATAGCATTTATTATCAAGTAGAAATGTTAGAAAGTATTATAGCTAGAGCAATATAAACCTTATCTTTTCTGCATAATCTTAAATTCAGATACTTTTGTATTTTGTTATGTATGTCTATTTATAGTATTTTAATAAAACTTTTGCAAGACTCTTACCAAGGCAAATTATAAGACAGAACCAATTGTTTAAGTTATCTCTCAATGATACATAATGGATCAATAACTACAATGCAGGAAAAATACTTGAAGTTAAGTTAGCTCTTTCCCATAGAACTTGTAGGAACCTTCCTGTATCATTATATAAATGACATTTCTAAGGGGGCATTGAGTATTAAATGGCTTCTGAACTTATTTTACCAAAATTATCATCTTTTCACTGAGATTATGTTCTTTGGGTAGTTTGGAAACATTTCCTTTAAATCACCCCTTTGATTCTTGACAGGAACCAAGAGTTGTCAGGTAGAGCCCTTCAATCTTAAGCATGTTCCTTGGTTCAGAAAAAGTACATGCAATGCTAATTCAGTGTCACTTGATTGGTGCATGATAAAAAAAGTGCTCAGAATTCCTAAAGTGATAACTTTAGGTCCAGGCAGTAAAGGAAACTCACCTCCCATTGTGTCTTCTCCAAATACATTGAACTGGTCATCGCCCTGTTTAAAAAAAATTGCAACTTTAGATGCATTAGATCTTGCAACAATGAATACATCACATTTTAAATAACTTTAAGAAGGCACTATTGTTACCTATTTTTTATAGAAGGAGCTAAGAGGTTTTTGTGGGTTATTTTTGCATTGTTTAGTTTAATTTTTTTTTTTTTGCCATACCTGGTAACGCTCAGTGGTAACTCGGCTCTGAGCTCAGAATTCACTACTGGTTGACTCAGGGGACCATATGGGAAACCAGAGATCTAATGTGGGTTGGTTTCATGTAACTTAGCACTCTTCCCACTGTACTATCTCTCTGACGTTGGAATAAACTAAAAGAAGTAAAATTGCCTAGATTTAGTTCCCAGAATTATTTGCTTATTTTTTGTTTGTTTTTGGCCATACCTGGCAGCACTCAGGAGTTACTTCTGGTTCTGTACTCAAAAATAACTCCTGGTAGACTTGGGGGACCATATTGGATGCTGAGGATTAAACCTGGGCTGGCTACAAGCAAGGCAAATGTCCTACCCACAATGCCATAGCTCCGGTCCCATCCCAGAATTAGTTTTGTGTGTGTGGCACTAGACTGAGCCCGGCCTTATAACTCATTGCAATCATGAGTTAAACTACTGCCACCTGTTCATGCTTTAACATGTTAAACTTTATTGACTTAAAATTTATATTCTTGTTATTACTTTTCATTTACACTACTGTTGCTGCTATTTTCGTTGTGATTGGGGGGGTCACCATGGCTGTGGTGCTCACATTCATTTTTGTTTGTTTTTGGGGTACAACTAGTGATGCCTAGTGGTTACTCCTGGCTCACACTCATTAATTATTACTGGCAGGCATGGGGGATCATATGGGATGTCGGGGATTGAACCCAGGTTGGCCATGTGCAAGGCATGCTGTTCTATTGCTTTGGCCCCAATGTGGTGCCCATATTCTTAATTGTGCTCACTCAACACTGTTTACCACGCCTCTCTCTATATTTTAGTTTGTTTTGTTTTAGGGCCATATCTGGTGGTGCTCAGGGATTACTCTACGATCTGCACTCAGAAATTTTGCCTGGTTGTGCTCAGGGGACCATGTGGAATGTCAGGGATCAAATCTTGGTTGGCTTTGTGCAAGGCCTTACCTGCTGAACTATTTTCTCTGGCTCCAACACCTATTTAGTTTTAATTGAGGTAGTAGTTTTCAACACTTGATATATTTTAGGGGGATTTTATAACTTTTTAAAATATAAGTTACCATACCGATACCTTAAACCCAATGACCTGTATCATACTCTCTACAGTAATCCATCAGACCTCCACCCTTTCAGTACTCTCTCCCAACCTCACAGATGATCATAGTTCAGGGGTCAGAGTGGGACAGTTTGCTTTTGCCTGGCTTTCTTTGTTCCTTTGTTTTCTTTCTTTGCTGTCTGCATTATATGAGATCACTTGGTATTTGTCTTCATCTCTCTGTTCCTTAGCATGATCCCTTCTAGTACTTTCTACACTATTACAAAAAGCAATATTTTATCTTTATGCTGAATAGTATTCTATTGTGTATATATTTCCCATTTTCTTTATGCATTCAGTCTTTGGGTACTTGGGATATTTCCATATTTTGGCAATAGTAACTAGTATTGCAGTGAACATAAGTACATATATACATTCATATTTTGGATGTATCTATACACATGCATATTTTGAAGCAGTACTTTTGTTTTCTCAGATACCTACCTTGAAATGAATCTTCGGATCTTACAGAAATTCTTCCTTTTTAAAAAAATATTTCTAGAAATGTCTGTACTATTTTCCATCAAGACGCAGCACCTACCAGAATAGTATTGTACCAGACCCCCTCTCTCCATCCATTTCAGAACTGGTTGTTTCTGGTCTTTTTGATATAAGCCATTCATAGGGAAAAATGGTATCACACAGTCACTTTGATTTGCATTTCTCTAATAATAAACAATGAACATTTTTTCATGTGCCTACTATTTACATGCCTTTGGTGGAAAGTATGTTCTCAATATATCTTTTGATGAAGTTGTTTGTTTCATCTCACTGAATTTTGTGATATATCTCCTTCAATAAATATATAAATGGATACATGACTTTTGTTTGGTACATTATGTGGACTTTTTTTATTTCAATTACATTTTTTTTTACTGTGCAGTAGATTGTAGTTTGATATACCATGTGTGTGTGTGTATATCTGTATGTGTGTGTGTGTTTTCTTTGTTTCTGTCTCTCTGGAATTGGCTCTCTAAAGGAATCACTGAAACTAAATAATATGAAGTGTTTTTTTATTGAATATTTTATTTTTAAATTATAATTACCTTATTTAAGCACGGTGGACACAAAATTGTTCATGGTTGAGTTTTAGTCATAGAATGTACACCCTTCACCAGTGCACATTTCCTGCTAACGTCTTTTAGTTTCCCTCCCACCCCACCTCACCCCTGCCTGCCTCTGAGGCAGGCATTTTACTTCTCTCTCTTTCTCTCTCTCTCTCTCTCTCTCTCTCTCTCTCTCTCTCTCTCTCTCTCTCTCTCCCCCTTTAAAGATTTTTGCCTTTTATTTAAACATCATGATTAAAAAGTTGTTCACAATTGAGTTTCAGTTTTACACTGTACACCACTCTTTACCCATGAACATTTCCCACCACCAATGTCCCAGGCTTCTTTCTCATACTCTCCCATGACTGTTTTTCTGTTCTTGGGCACTTGGATTGTTTCCAAGTTCTGCCTATTGTAAATATGCAATAATAAATAATAAAATAGTGCCTATTGTAAATATGCAATAACCATAGGAATTCAGAAGGCTTTTCTGCATAATGTTTTTGGGTTCCTAGGTAACTAAGTGACTTAATCCCTAAGTCACAAAGTGTTTTGTCTATGTTTTCTACAAAGTATTAAAGAAGCAGATCTAACACCCAAGTCTTTAGTTTGAGTTAACTTTGTGTAATGACTTTATTCTTTTTTATATGGCTATTCAGTATACCCCAATATAATTTGTTGAAGAAATTTTTATCTCTGTATTTTATGTTCTTGGCTCTTTTGTTATAAAGTTACTGCATGTATATATGTATATATTATTGTTAAATTCTGGACTTTGTTATTATTATTATTGTTAAATTCATTGGTCTGTGGGTCTATTTTTATTTCACTGACTTTATACTATTACTAAAGCTTTGCAGAATAATTTGCAGTTGGGGATCATGAAGCTTCTTGTACTTTTATTGGGGGGAATTTTTAGTCACACCTGGCGATGCTTAGGGGTTATTTCTGTCTTTGAGTTCAGAAAACACTTCTGGTAGGCTTAGAGGATCATATGGGATGTGGGGGGATCAAACCTGGGTGGGCTGTGTGCAAGGTCAATGCCCTCCCTCTGTGCTATTATTCTGGTCCCTCTTTTTCAGCTAGAAATTGAACACAGGTCTCACAAATACCTCACACATTTTTACCCTTAGGATTGTCTTGACTATTAAGAGCTTTTAGTAGTTCTGATGAATTTCAGTAATATTTGTTCTGTTTCCTTCGAAAAATGGCATTGAGGTTTTGATAAGGATTGTGTTAGATCTGTATTATACTTTGAGTAGGATTTGGGGGTGGTGTTTGAGTGAATGTTGGGCCATACTCAGCTATGCTTAGGGCTGGCAAAGCTTGGGAGACTAATAGTGCTGGAGATCAAACCCAGGTCAGAGTATTCGAGGCAAGCATCTTATCTGCTGTTTTATCTCTCTATCTCAACCTTACTTATTGATAGCTCTTACTCCTAGTTTTCTATTTTGTTTGCCCAATTGCTTCAAACAATCCCCACATTTATTTTCTTTAATACATCAACAGTGAGCAGGTTCCTGGGGGCATGGAGGTAATTGTCTTTATGTCTGCACCTTGGAGAAAGAGCAGGTGAATTGGATGTTTGATTGAAAGGTGTCCTTTTGCAGTAATAGTCAATGAACTTATATTGCCATGATAGATCTTTTACAAATTAAATTAATATGTCATTTAAAAAGCACAAATATGAAATAGCTGATGAAAGACAAATATTGTGATTTGGGCCATATACCCTGCAGAGGCCCTAACTTGCTTTTCTTTTCACATCTACAGTATTCTTTATGAAAAACATTAATTTCATAGTGAAAATGTTCTCTGGATTTAGTTGAGAAACACATGAGAAGGTGGGTATGTCTAGTCTCATAGTAGCGGAGTCTTCAGTGAGGCATATTTGGAGAAACACAACCCATTAACTAATCATTTCCACCTCTGGTGTCATAGGTCCTTTTTGTGTTGTGGCCAGTTATTTGTAATCTCTAAATCTAAATTTTGGGCTAAATTTGTGGGTACAATGAGGCACAGAGGTGTCTTTCTGTAATATTAAAACTAGTGTTCCATGAGGTAGAATGTCAGAAAATATGAACACACTGTCAAGAGATATATTATCGTTATAGACTTTATGTAAGTGTCATTTATGACTTCCATTCTGTATGATATAACTCAGGGGTCCTCAAACTTTTTAAACAGGGGGCCAGTTCACTGTCCTTCAGACTGTTGGAGGTCCAGATTATAGTAAAAACAAAAATTATGAACAAATTTCTATGCACACTGCATATATCTTATTTAGAAGTGAAGAAACAAAATGGGAATAAATACAATATGTGGCCCGTGGGCCGTAGTTTGAGGACCATTGATATAACTAATCATGATGAAGTGGAAAAAGCTGTAGCAAAACTGGCAAGCATATACACACATTCAGGTGCTGCATCTTTTTGTGCTATACATATAATAATGTTGTTGGTGTGGCCTTTGGAGAAACTGCAGATTTGAATTTTTTGGGGGGCCATACCCGGTGATGCTCAGGGGTTACTTCTAGTTATGTGCTCAGAAATTGCTCCTGGATTGGGGGACCATATGGGACACTGGGGATCAAACCTGGTCCATCCTGGATCTGCAATGTGTAAGGCAAACACAATACAGCTGCACTATCACTCCGACCTTGAAACTGCAGGTTTGTATTATAGATGTTTTTGATGTGCAGCCTTCATTCTATAGTTATTTTAGTTATTTCTTTTTTTTTTTTTTTTTTTTTTTTTTGGTTTTTGGGCCACACCCGGCGGTGCTCAGGGGTTACTCCTGGCTCTCTGCTCAGAAATAGCTCCTGGCAGGCAAGGGACCATATGGGACACTGGGATTTGAACCAACCACCTTTGGTCCTGGATCAGCTGCTTGCAAGGCAAACGCCGCTGTGCTATCTCTCCGGGCCGTCTTTAGTTATTTCTAAGCCATGATGAGAGCAAAAACAAATCACATTAAACTTTCTTTCCTTGTATGGATGTAAAAACAAGAGATTGCTTTTGCAAGGTGGCTATTCTGATATTATTTGTAGGGAGAGACATTAATTGGAGCCTATGTTTCTCTTTCTGAGCAAAGCTTCTATTTTACCACCTTCAGATATGAATGTCCTGTCACTCCTAATTCCTTGACTTATTGAATTTTTAGTGGGAGAGATAAAAATAGAGCAAAATAACATCAGAGATGGACTTAGAATTCTAAAGAACTACAGTATTTAACTTACTTTGATTGCAGCACCAAGTACATTTCTGGTTTGAAGACTTTTCTTGGGTATTATCACAAGTAATAATGCACAGTTTGGGGTGGGGGTGGCATTTCACATATCTGGATACTTGCTGCATTCCAATGGCTAAGGAATACTGTATCTAAGGTTCTGTGGTGCCATCTGAGCTTTCATTGCTGCCCAGAGTGTACTGAGACTGATCTAAGTGCTCTAAAGTTACCCTGTGCTTTCTACTATTGCTGGAGGTGGGATCCTTCTGGTCTGTGCTACTGGCCCTCATTAGGAGACATGATTTATTAATTAGGGCTTGGGGCAAACCCAGAAGTGTTCAGAACTGGTGGTTCTTGAGAGACTATACATGAGTCCAGGGATGGAAACAGGGTTGGTTGAAGTGCAGCATGCAAGATAAATTACTATCTCTCTTATGATACTTTTTTTTTTGGCCTCAAAGACAGTAAAAAATATTTTGTGAGTAATGATATCAAAACATCTTGGGAAGTTGAAAGAAGTGATTGAGACTTGGGAAGGTACTTCCTAGACAGAATAATTTGTCTTAAATGATATATGTATATAGGGATAGGTCAGTGATAGAACATCGGCTTTGTAGGTATGAGGATACCAGTTTAGGTGCCAGCACCAATCTCACCAGTCTGTGACTATGATTCTGGTGGGTTACCGGTGGGAATTTCTTTCTTTCTTTTTTTTTTTGGTTTTTGGGCCACACCCGTTTGATGCTCAGGGGTTACTCCTGGCTAAGCGCTCAGAAATTGCCCCTGGCTTGGGGGGACCATATGGGACCCCGGGGGATTGAACTGCGGTCCTTCCTTGGCTAGTGCTTGCAAGGCAGACACCTTACCTCTAGCGCCACCTTCCCGGCCCCTCTGGTGGGAATTTCTACTACTACAACAAAGTGTGTGATGTCAAGGCACCACAATCAAGGATACAGACCCTCCCTCCTCTGTCATGGCAACAACAAAAGTGGAGAAAGGGGAAAATGGTTTATATGCCTTTTAAATTAAGTACATAACTTCAAAAGGGACCATGATAAAAAAAATTTACTCGAAAACAAAATGTTATAGTTGGAATTACTTTCTTACTCTAAAATTTACAAATATGGTAAAAAAAAGATTTCATTTTTCATTTGATAAGGAAGTGAAGACTTCAAAACAAAATAATAATTTAAACAAAAGAGAATCGCATAGGGTTACCTAGTTTTTAAGAGACCAGGGAACAATAATCTTTTCTAATTTCTTACTGCAATTAAGCAGGTAACTAATTCTGAAAGCATTATAAACATGTTAGCATATGAGGATTCTCCTAGGTTTTCTATTAATATATTTTTTTTGATTTTTGGAACATATCTGGTGAAGTTCAGGATTTACTCCTGGCTCTGTACTCAGAAATTACTACCTGCAGTGACTTGTGGGGGACCAGTGTGCTGCCAGGACTTAATTAGCCTTGTGCAAGGCAAGCACCCTTACTGCTGTACCTGCTGTTCTATCTCTCTGACCCCTGTAGTAAATTAGTTTTTACTGAAACTTGCTTAGAAAGATGTGAGGGGAGATAAAGGGAGAAGTATGTTTTCAATAGAAAACATGGGCTTCTCCAGAGTAGAAATAAGCAAAGAAACAGAAACAAGCAAGTAAGATATGTGTTCAAGGGAGACTACAGGCTTAACAGCAAGCCTTTTCTTTTCTTTTCTTCTTTTTTCTTTTCTTTTCTTTTCTTTTCTTTTCTTTTCTTTTCTTTTCTCTTCTCTTCTCTTCTCTTCTCTTCTCTTCTCTTCTCTTCTCTTCTCTTCTCTTCTCTTCTCTTCTCTTCTCTTCTCTTCTCTTCTCTTCTCTTCTCTTCTCTTCTCTTCTCTTCTCTTCTCTTCTCTTCTCTTCTCTTCTCTTCTCTTCTCTTCTCTTCTCTTCTCTTCTCTTCTCTTCTCTTCTCTTCTCTTCTCTTCTCTTTTCTTTTCTATTTGGGGGGTTTGGGCCAACATCTGACTGTGCCCAGGGCTTACTCCTGACTAATGCTCAGGAATCAATTCTTTTTTTTTTTTTTTTTGGGCCACACCCGGCAGTGCTCAGGGGTTACTCCTGGCTCTCTGCTCAGAAATAGCTCCTGGCAGGCACGGGGGGGGGGGGACGGGGGGACGGACGGACCATATGGGACACCGGGATTCGAACCAACCACCTTTTGTCCTGGATCGGCTGCTTGCAAGGCAAACACCGCTGTGCTATCTGTGCTATCTCTCCGGGCCCAGGAATCAATTCTTAGTAGTACTCAGGGATCATATGTAGTGCTGGGATTACATCCTGATTGGCTGCATGGAAGACAAGCACCTTGCCTGATGTACTATAACTCTGGTTTCTATTAACATTTTTAAAAAATT
This sequence comes from Suncus etruscus, assembly GCF_024139225.1. Lineage (NCBI taxonomy): Eukaryota > Metazoa > Chordata > Mammalia > Eulipotyphla > Soricidae > Suncus > Suncus etruscus. The sequence continues at coordinate 30,463,076 of NC_064851.1, read as the reverse complement.
ATCCATCTCTAGTTATAGGGGGGGGGAGAATTGGAGCACTCTAGTTATAGGGGGGAATAGAATTGGAGCACAAAAATGATTTTATTGAGAAGAGTAATCTTTTTTTTTTTTTTTTTTTTTTTTGGTTTTTGGGCCACACCCGGTAACGCTCAGGAGTTGCTCCTGGCTATGTGCTCAGAGTTGCTCCTGGCTTGGGGGACCATATGGGACACCGGGGGATCGAACAGCGGTCCGTCCAAGTCTAGCGCAGGCAAGGCAGGCACCTTACCTTTAGCGCCACTGCCCGGCCCCGAGAAGAGTAATCTTAAAGACATGAAAAGGTAATCAAAAATTAATAGCCAAATAAGACTCCATTACAAATGGAGTCTGGAACTTCTATTTGGGTAGAGTATTTTCAGTGTCCACAGTCTCATCTGTTCCCTTGGAAAAATACAGAGGTGCAGGCTTTTTTAAATAGGAAACTCAAAGGAGTGAACTCTGAACCAGCAGCTTGGTGAGTTTCTTTTTTTCAATTTTTTAATTTATTTTTATTTTTATTTATTATTTTTTTCGGTGAGTTTCTTGATTCCCAAACCTGTGTCCTGTGGCTGCTCCTGCTATCCATGATGGCCCCAGGTGAGTGAGACTAGGATTACACTCCATCAGTGTGATGACTACTTATAGCATCATAGGAATGAAGCAAGGGAAGATCCATTTGCACAAGAAGGACTGAAGCTGGGCCAGGCACAAGAGAAATTCTTAAGTTTCACATATTGCACTGCAAATAAATTTCTTTGGATCTGCAACAGAATATTGTTATATAGAAATAATTTTACTGCATCTGAAGATGGGAAACTGGTCCTTGAGAAATGTTTAGGAGTATTTATCAATTTTATCTAAAGTATGTTTTCATTGAAAGTAATAGGCAATTAGGAAAAAAAGTATGGGAAGTGGTATGTAATTTTGTATACCCAAGAATTATTTTACAGCAAGTTCTATTTTTCCTTCACTGAACTCTACACAATTAGATGTCTGCTTGCTGTGGAAATACTTGTGTAATTGAGAAAACAAGCATGAAAAAATATAGGGGATGCTAGGCTAACCTTTCCTTGGTCTTATTAAATTACAGGTTCTCTGCAATGAACTGATTTAAATAGTGATTTACAAATTTGGTTCTCTAGGAAGAAGGGTGTTTTTCCCTTCTTGTACATATATACATTGAAATGTTGGTGACCCTATAGAGAATTTGATTATTTGTTTGTTTTGGGTCACACCCACAATCACTCCTGGCAGTGCTCAGGGGATCACATTCCAGGGATTGAACCTGTTGTGCAAGCATGTTACATGCTATATACTATCTCTCCAGTTCTGCTAATAAAATAAAAAAAATTTTCCTGTGATGAAAGCCTCATGCCCCAAGACAGGAACATTGGAGAAACTGAGTCTGGAAGCAAATGCTGACACAGGAAATAATCCACACACAGTGAAGAGGGTAAAAACAGGTTCAGGAACTCTAACATGCAAACATACCACTCCTAAGAAGTAGAAAGCTCAGAGCCCGGAGAGATAGCACAGCGGTGTTTGCCTTGCAAGCAGCCGATCCAGGACCAAAGGTGGTTGGTTCGACTCCCACCTGGTCCCCCGTGCCTGCCAGGAGCTATTTCTGAGCAGACAGCCAGGAGTAACCCCTGAGCACCGCCGAATGTGGCCCCAAAAACAAAAGAAAAAAGAAAAAAAAAAAGTAGAAAGCTCAGTGGAGGAAAGCTGGAAATGCAAGAGCATTTTCCTGAGACTGGGGATTTTATTAAGAAGAGCTAGACTACACTCTATATTAGGGAGGAACCTGGATCTTTATTGGGAAACGCCAGACCACACCCTGAGGTGGAGAATAGGGAGGGACCTGGTTAGTCTCAACATTTCTCCCAAGCATTTCCTATAAGTTTTTGTTCTTACCATCTTAAAAATGTGTCTGACAATTCACTGCTAGAAGATGTTGTAAGAAATACATGAATCTTGTCTTCAGATGCCAAGCTTGGCACCATTGTTTAAAAAATTGAAAAGGCACTATTTATTAGTGTTTAAGAGGAAGAAACAAATTTCCTATTTTGGGGGCTGGAGTGGTGGTGCAAGAGGTAAGGCGTCTGCCTTGCCTGTGCTAGCCTAGGACAGACCTCGGTTTGATCCTCCAGTGTCCCATATGGTCCCCTAAGACAGGAGTGATTTCTGAGCACATAGCCAGAAGTAACCAGGTGTGGCCAAAAAAAAAAATTTCTATTTTGATTTCATTAATTTCAAATTAATGTTTGAAGGAGGAAGAGGTTACATCTGACTAAATTTGGCCATCATCACCTTGTTTTCTGATTCCCTGTGGAAATAATAAAATAGCATCAACCATTGGGAACTACAGTATACAGTATAGTCTGTATACAGTCTCGAGTAGTTGAGTTAGGTGCTGAGAGATACAAGTTCTTTATAGGTTACTCTGGCAAAATATAAAATGAAAATTTTAGAACAAAAGGATAAATTACTAGTAATTTGTTCTAATAATTAACAGTAACAATAATAACATAATAATGTGAATTATTAGAACACTAAGTATTCATATGTTTTTCAGGGACAAATATACTAAACAGGGAACAAAATAAGTAGCATTAGGGGTATGTCTATTTAATTGAGGTGAATGAAAGTAGAGTTTGCAAGACACATGATACCTTCCCCATTCTTCTTCTGAATTCCCCTTTTATCATGGGTATGCCCAAATGGCTTGCTCTACAGTCTAAAGCTTTTGTTTATCATTGTTGTAGAGGCAGCAATCAGTTTTCCAAGGACCATAACTAGATTCTGTTTGACCTTGCCCTTTTGTCTCTCACTTTCATTATTCCCCAACTCAAATGTCTGTATTTAAGTCCCTGCGTCATAGTAGATGAAGCAGGGAATGAGACAGGATTAGTTAGTGGTCATAGGGTATATAGTAAAGAAGGAATCAAAGACAATATCCAGGCTAAAAACTGGAAATCAGAGAGGCAGGTCCATAGACATCTTTAACCTCCTAAAAACCAACTATAGGTCTGAGATGAGGATTTTAATTAAAATCTACCAGACTTAGGAAGGTCTGAGGAAAAGAAACTGCTGAGTAGTTGCTCTCTATAGCTTCCATTTACAACTTTCATAAAGTTCATTTTGTTTTGCTCAAGCTAGTTAAGGTGGACTCTGACCAAGATACATTAATTTATTAATGTTACCAGAATTTGGCTGGTTTAATCTGGCCTTGGACTGCTGCTTAATGTTTGCACAGGATGGGATAGATAAAATGCCCTCCCCTTTACTCGGAATTTATTTAAGACTCTTCCTTCATCTACCTCCCTGAGCCTTGGACAGCTGTTATTACATGGGTAGACTCAATGAATCAGTCATTTGATTCAGGATAAGTAAGACCTGTTCAACCCTAGAAGAGTTCATTCGGAAGGCAAACATTCCTAACACCTGATGTATTCAATGCTCTTATAAGAAGTTAGAATAGGTTTGTGTCAAGAAGCTTCTGACACTGAGATGCTAGTGCTCATTTAAAAAAAAATCTAGAAATACTTATTGGGTTCTGTGAAAAAATGGGATATTGCCTTCTCAAAGATATCCGTATCTAATTCCTGAAATCTATGAATATTTTATTTTCCATAGCAAAAAAGGACTTGCAGATATGCTTAAGGTTCTTTATGGGAAGACCATCCTGTATTACATGAGTGGAGTTGCATGTAATCACAAGAATTATTATAGCAAAGAGACAGAGAAAATGTGATGAGAATCAAAGGTCAGAATGACACTATTGCTCAAAGGGATCTACAAATCAAGGAATGTGGATAACTTCTAGAAGAAAAAAAAGGCACCACCAGCAGCAGCACTACCACCACCAAAGAGAAATAAAAAGAAAAAAAATAGAAAAAAAAAGGCAGGGACATACATGAATTCACCCCTATAGCCTCTAGAAGGAATGCAATCAATCTTGCTGGCATCTTGATTTTAGTGCATTTTGAACTGCTGTCCTCCAGAAAGGTAAATAGTAACTGTGCATTATTTCCTTTCACCAAGTTCATAATTGTTACAGCAGCAATTGAAAATTCATAAAGCTTCTCCTCTCCGCTAGGAACTGTTGGAGATAGCTGGCAATGCATCAACAAGTTATTTGCATTCACTGCATGTATTTACTTATTGGAGTGTAAGCTACAACAAAGAGTTACAAATTGTGTTTTTTAATCCATAGAAGCTTTTATTCAAGTAGGATCTCCTGTAGAAGTCTATCCTCAAAAACAATAAAGGAGACACAATTAGTGGAGGTGGGACAGGTGGAGCAGGAGACCAGATCCTTGGCAGACTCACCTGCCTTTGACCTTTTCCTTAATGGATGCTTTGGCAGATACTTTTAGGTGCTGATCCAATAGGCTGCTTCTATCCTTTCTTGCCCACACGGCCCCTATTTCTCTTCAGAGACTGAACATACCAGATCCTCAGTGTCATGGGTACTGGGCCAAGAGGATGTGAAAAGCAGTATTTTAGAAGGCTTCAGAAGACAGATTTTCTCCAGCTAAAATGAGGGAGGGACGCAGATAAAAGAAGTTAGCCTCACTCACCATCCCACTCTTGCAAAGGGCCTGTGAGGATGTGAAATTTGGAGCTATCTTTGTGATAACTTTGTGTCACTTTGTGACCTTAAAGAAGCACTGCCCTTAATAGGAAAGCAGATGGGAAAGAGGGAAACAGCCTGCTGAGGTAATATGTATCTGATGATGGACTAGCCCTGGGATCAGCTAGTTCTGGGTAAGGAAGAAAAGAGCATTTTAAATGCTTTATGCCAATTTTCATTAGGTTACTATGGGTGCAAGCATATTCTTTGAATCCTGTTGAGCACACTCAGAAAGGCAGACTCCTTTCTTGTCTGAATAACGGTGCTGTATAAAGAATATTATTTTTTACTTAAACCTGAAGACACTTACCATTCATTTAATTAATGAGCTATTAAAGGTTACGGATATTTGGAATCAAAACCTAAAATAGGCATGTTTCAGATCTTTATGGGATGACAAATCACTGTTCAAAGAATCTGGCCATTCCTCAGGCCTGGCACTTCTCAGTGCTCCACGAAGAGTAACACAGGTAGAAACTAACAATTGTACGATTTTCTAGATGTGTGCTTTGCTGCTGCTTTGTATTTGGGGGGTGCGGATGTCACACCTGGTGGCACTCAGGGGTTACTCCTGGCTCTGTGCTCAGAAATAGTTCCTGGCAGGCACTGGGGGTGGGGGACCATATGGGATGCTGGGATTCGAACTACTGAATGTCTTGGATCAGCTGCATGGAAGGCAAATGCCTTACCACTCTGCTATCTCTCTGATCCCTCAAGCCTTGCTTTTTCACTATAAATTACTAGGACTTTCTCTTCATTATGACCAATTAAATTTGTGGGTTGCTTACTCAATGCTACTTTGTGTGGCGCCATTTCTTTGTATCCATAGTCAGATGGTTGAGAGATAAAGCTCTAGCCCTCTCCAGTGACAGAATTTACATCTCCACACACAACATGCTGGTGTAAAAAAGGTCAGAGCTGTCACAGAGCTATTTCCTTTCATGGAAAAGCGTGAACAGTGAGGTAAGTGGACAGTGGTGACATTTAAAAATACCAGCATTTCAATATATTCTTCCTTTTTTGGGGGGTGGAGGATGCCTCCCAGAAGATGCTCTGGAGACCAAAAGGCGACTCTCAGCCATACTTGGTTAACTGGCTGGGTAGTTCAATGTTCAGGCTCAATGATGTGCTGCTGTGCCTGTGAAACTGGAGGTCACCAGCATGATCTTGGCATGTGACGGGGGTGTGGGTGGCACAGGGTATTGGGAAGCAAATTTGGTCCTTATGTTAGAAATAAAGTCAATGATGGTTCTTTTTTGGGGGAGCACACCCGGTGACAGTCAGGGATTATTCCTGGCTCTGAGCTCAGAAATCGCTCTTGGCAGACTCGGGGAACCATATGGGATGCCTGGGATTGAACCTGGGTTTGTCCTGGGTTGGCCACATGCAAGGCAAACACCCTACTGCTGTGCTATCTCTCTGGCCCCTAAATGGTGGTTCATTTTTAAGACAAAGCACTAAACCCTAAATGGAAAACAGCAATATATCTACTTAAGGATTCGCCAACTAACAAACTGCCTAAACAAACAGGGTATGAAGGTAGAAACTACATTTAGAAAGCACATACTCCAGGAAAGCCTTCCTGGTACAAAAGAACTAAGTGGTGTGTGACTGATTTTGTGTGTGTGTGTGTGTGTGTGTGTGTGTGTGTGTGTGTGTGTGTGTATAGACAACTAAAACCAACTTCTAAAACCACAATCAAATCACAAGGGTGCTGGCAAGTATTTAAATTTTTTTTTGTTTTGGTGCCACACCCAGTGACTTTCAGGGGCTACTCCTAGTTCTGCACTCAGAAATTACTTCCGGCTGGCCCAGGGAACCATATGAGATTCTGGGGTTCAAACCAGGGTCGGTTGCATGCAATGTAAATGACCTATTCACTGTGTTATTGCTCCAACCCCCAAATATTTTCACTTTAAAATAAAATTTATTCAACATCAGAAAAGATTGTACATGGCATGGTATATGTACAGACAATGAGGAACTGATTATTTGGTTGCAGAGTAAGTAATATAATGCCTGTTTTGACCATCTTGGGTGGGCTTGCCTCTAAGGCATGTGGTTTTGAAAGACTGCCAGTAATGCTTCACTTGTGCTGTACTTTATGATCCTGTGTCTTTTTTTTTTTTAATTTTGGGACTAGAGTGTGTGTTCAGGTGTGTTTCTCATACTTCAACACGCAAAACAAACATCCTTGACTATTCAGTTACTTCCGTGGCCTCAAAGCATTCTTTCGTTTGCTTGTTTTTGGATCACACTTGGCACTATTCAAGGATTACTTCTGGCTCTGTTCTCAGGTATTAATCCTGGCAGTGCTTGGGGGACCATTTGAGATGCTGGAGATTGAATCTAGTTGGCCTTGTACAAAGCAAGCACCCTATCCACAATATTTTCTTTTTAGCCCCTGTCAATGCGTTTTGAAATTTTTAAAAATTTTTGGCCACACCCAGCAGCACTCAGGAATTACTCCTGACTCTGTGCTCAGAAATCGCTCCTGGCAAGCTCGGGGGACCATATGTGAGGCTGGGGATTGAACCCAGGTATGTCTGGGTCTGCTGCATGAAAGGCAAATGCCCTAACATTGTACTATTGCTCTAGCCCCTGTCAATGCATTTTTTTTTTTTGGTCAATGCATTCTTAATCCTAAAATGTTTCTACTGGGGCCACAGTAATAGTATAGCAGGTAGGGTTCTTGTCTTCCATAATGCTGACCTGGGTTCAATCTCTGGCATCCTATATGGTCCTCTGAGCATACCACACATAATATTTGAGCACTGCTGGATGTGTCTCTGAAAACAACCAAAAAAAAAAAAAAAAGAGGGGGGGAACATTTCTATGATTTTCTACTGATATATAACTACATTTATTGAGCATTATCTCATTCAATTTTCGCCCAGTAGACATCTGCTAAAGGAGGTGTTATCATCCTCATTTTACACATAAGAATCTGTGTCCCAGGGGTTAGACATGTGTTTAAATTGTAGAGTGTAGAATCTGTGAGTTGAATTCAGGTCTGTCTGGCTCTAAGATTTGGACACCAACCAACTTTTTACAAATAAGCTTTCAAAGGTGCTATTAAATAAAAAAGTCACAATCACAAAAACAAATTATGGGCATTGGGTTGTGTTTATATCCACATGATTGTTTTTTTTCCCCCTGCAAATTCAAAAACCTCTTTGGAAAGACTGCAAATAAGCCAAGTTATTTGTGTAACAATTATATAGGAAATTATATTTACCCAGGCATATTAACCATTTAAAAACACAATATTTCTAGTTAGTCTAGCCTAGTCCCTAAGTATGTTTTGCCTTCTTTCCATACTTAAAAGTCACTGGTGGTAAAGGGAAGCATCATTTATGATTCTCCTGCCAGTCTCTATTACAGCTGCTTCTTCAGATCTCCTATTATTCTCATGATAATACCAAAAATGGGATTTATTATCTTTCATTTATAAATGAGAGAATGAAGACTATACATTTTGTGCTGCAAATAAACTATAGTTTTGCCTGCATTAAGGAAAAGGGAATGGCATATTGGTGGTAAAAAGAATGAACTCCTAGTCTGTACCATTATATTTAATGGTCTGTGTTAGAACAGTGGCAACTGTGGCCTAGAATCTTCAACTTTCCCCTGTATCCAGGCTCCTTACTATGCAATTTTGTAATGTCTCTCATTGTGAGGCTTCCCAGCCCTAACCTATACCAGTCTGTGACCTGCTTCAGTCAACAGAATGAAGAGGAGGTGATAGGGTGCCACTTGAGGTTGTACTCTGAGATTCTTGTGGGTTCCTTCTATTTCTTCTTATGCCCCCTGCCACTGCCATGAAGACAAATAGACTCCCCACCAGCAGTTAAAGTGACCATGTACAGCAGAATATGGTTCATCCTGGCCATGGCCATCCTAGAACTGATTAACAAAATATAAGGGACTAATTAGCAAAATCTCAAGTCTTATAGAGCTGGTGGTGGACAGTCCAGAAACTCTAGGGCAGAAGGTAACAACAGTAGGCCTGGCAAACTTTCTCTTCCTTGGGGAAACCTCAGTTTTAGTTTTAAAGGCCTTCTAGCTAATTGAATGATCCTATCCATAGTATCAAAAATTATCTTGTTGGGGCCGAAGTGATAGAACAGCAAGTAGGGCATTTGCCTTGCATGCGGCCAACGTGAGTTCATTCCCTTGAATCCCATATGATTCCATGAGCCTGACAGAAGTATTTTTTAATGCAGGACCAGGAGTAACCCTGAGTTCAGTGGAATGTGGCCCCAAACCAAAACCAAACAAAGCAAAAAAAAAAAAAAGAATCATCTTCATCACATAATATTAGTATAGTTGGTACAGTTTTCTTCACAGCAACACCTAGGTTAGTATTTGATTGAACACAGGATATGAGTCTAGCCAGAAGACTCATAAAAGAGAGTATTGCACTGTAGTATTGTGAGTGAGCTCAGTTGAATCAGTAGAACAGCTTGGATAACCCTGTTGCCTCAAGAAACAATAAGTGGATAGGTGTGTGTGTGTGTGTGTGTGTGTGTGTGTGTTTTGTTTATGTCTTGTTTTGGACTTCACCTGGCTATGCTCAGGACTTACTCCTGGCTCTGCACTCAGGTATCACTCTTGATGGGCTTGGGGGATCATACCAGTTCGTGTACCTGCTGTACCATGCTCCAGTCTTGGATGGTCTTTTAGGCCATTACTTTCTAGGCAATTTAGCAGCCACATTGAGCTGATACAAAGCAGCTCTTAAATTGAAATTATATTTGAAAATTCCTTAGTCCAAGGACTTTGCACTTTTTATTTTGACTTCCTGCTATAATTTTTCCAAGACAATTTAGAAGAGAGCAAATAGGTGGGTTTCTAAAGTGGCCTAGTTATGTGCCTCCTGCAATATGTTCTATTTGAAGGACAGCCTTTATATCTCTTTGTTTAAAAATCTTAGTTCAAAGTTTCTCGGGAAATAGGGAAAAACATACTATCTGATGAAATGCCTTTGGCAAAGAATATTCAGGAAATATTTAAAGGCATGAAGAAGCCTTGGGACACAGCTCAAAGAGCTTGAATGAATGAACCTCAAATTAGATCTCTGGCACCACATGGTCTCCTGAACACTTCTGGGAACAACATCTGAACACCAAGCTAGGAGTAACTCCTGAATTCCATGGAATGTGCATCTTCCCCTACATTCTGTCTGAAGTAATATGATAGCATTATATTACTCAAAATCACAAATTCAACTCACAACTAACAAAATAATCAAATGCAGGAGTCAAAGAAACTGGCAATGTTCTTATCTTTGTTGTTATACAGATTGGTACACAGTAAAAAGATGGAACCAAAAACAGAAATAAAAGATAAGATAGATACAGACAGGTACACAGACAAGACAACCCGGCAAGAGGAGTTAATCCTTCGGAAGCTGGAACATCTAAAATGGAGCAGTGGGGTCAACTTGATTGTGCAGAAAGCTGGAGCACAAGCAATGCATGCTGGAGTCCTGCGTTTGATTCTGAATCACCTGGTCCCCCAGAGCACTAGGCCACTGTCAGGACTTGAGTAGAGCTCCTGAGCACCACTAGGTGTGGTCCAGAAATTAAAACAATATCAAAAACAAGCAAAAGAAAGGCAGGGTTGTATTGCTCCTGAGAATAGGCAGTCCTTTCCCTGTGGTCAAAGTGGGAAGCAGCCTGTCTCTGAGGCATGACTGCCATGTATGGGTCTGTGGTTGTGCACTGTGTATATCTTCTTTTTTATTTCTTTATTTAAGCACCATGGTCACAAAATTTCTCATTGTACTTTTTCTTTTTTGATTTTTTTTGCCACACCTGGCGTTTCTTAGATGTTGCTCCTGGTTCTTTGCTCAGAAATTGCTCCTGGCAGGCTTGGGGACCATATAGAATGCCGGGAATCAAACACAGGTCCATCCCTGGCAGGTTGATTGCATGCAAGACAAACACCCTACCACTGTACTAGCTTTCAGGCCCCTTATATAATAGTACTACTTGAGTTAATAATGCTCTGCCTTAAATGAAATTTAATTTATTTTTCTACTAAATATTCAGAATATAAAATAAAGAATATGGCTTTTACAAATGCCACTTCCTTTCCTTTCCTCCACTTACTCTGAATAAATGTGAGCACTCTAATACTTAAAAGATTGGGGCTTGGTACATCAACACCACCTTCCTGACAGTCTTTTAACTCCATGTGGACCAAACCTTAGTACTCAAGGCCATTCCTGCTGCTTTGCTCTGCATTGTTTGCACAAAAATACTGTTTCAAAGGTTTGACTAGATCTGAAGAGAGGGCTGAATATACACGCAGATGAGTTTATTATTTAGGGAACTTCTTGAGTGTGAGGGGAAGAAATATAGAAAAATTCATTTTAGGAATAATCTCAGAACTATCTCCTCTAGCTGAAGTTATAAGATATAAAACTCTAAAGGGTAGAATCTCTTCTAATCCGTGCTTCTTCATGTCTGTACTAAAATGAAGAGATAAAAGTTCTAGAGAAGAATAAACAGGGAGATTATTCCATGGATGTGATGCATTGATGTTTATTTTAGAAATAAAATTTGGTAATAAATAAAATAAAAATATAAAGTGAGTTGATGGTAGTGAAAAAGGTACAAACTTCCAGTAATAAGATTATATATCACAGGTTTAGAGGTCCCTAATAAATATTAAGTTGCATATAGCAAAGTAACAACGCAATAACAACAGTAACAACAATAGCAATAATGTGTTATTTGGCAATCCCTGTCGATTGTGGGTCTTAAATCTTTGAGCTAGTGTATGAGGTCGGTGCTGGCAAATATTCATACTTTACACGTAAATATCTAAAACAGCTTTCCTAAAGGTCACAGTGGAATTTGAACTAGCTCAAAAGATAATTATAGGCTCACATTATTTTTATGCTATACACAGCCAGCTCTGACAGAGGAAGGATGTAGTAGAGATACTCTGTAAATAGATATTTTTCATTTTCTGCCAGAATCTGTACTAATGTACTTCCCCTTCTGTCCTAATTGATATCAGTAAAACTGTGCTAGTTTTGTTCTGCTTGGCCACTAATTCCCTTGCCTTTAGCCTACTCCAGTATTTTCTTGTCTATTTTCCCCATAATCTATTTTATTTGTTATATTTGAAATGTTACCAACATAAATAAAATCTTTGTTTGTTTGTTTGTTTGGTTTTTGGGCCACACCTGGCAGTGCTCAGGGGTTACTCCTGGCTGTATGCTCAGAAATACCTCCTACTGGCACGGGGACCATATGGGACACCGGGATTCGAACCAACCACCTTTGGTCCTGGATCAGCTGCTTGCAAGGCAAACTCTGCTGTGCTATCTCTCCGGGCCCCATAAATAAAATCTTAATCTTAAAACAAAATTCTAGTTCCTTATATTTCACTTCTGTGCTATATATTAATTATGATTATAGATGAAAAATAAAAAAAAATATACATCACAGTCATATTAGTATTTCATAGTGAATGTAGTTATCAATAATGCATAGTGTAGTTGAAAGTAGGTAAGAAAGTGGAGTGATAGTACATCGGTAAGGCATTTGCCTTGCATGCAGCTGACCCAGGACGAACCTGGGTTCAATTCCCACTGTACCATATGGTCCCCTAAGCCAGGATCTATTTCTAAGTGCATAGCCAGGAGTAACCCCTGAGCATCACTGGGTGTGCTCCCCCCCGAAAAAAAGTAATTAATTAATCTGGGTCCAAATAATCTACTTAACTTTTCTTTAAATTTAAAATGTTATAGTTATATAGTTTTATGTACTAGAAAATGTTTCCATTTCTAACATTTGGTAATCCAGAATGGTCCGTTAGGAAAGGCACCAGGTCTTGAAGAACTTGGGTCTAACTCTGGTTCTGTGATGTGCTCTTGGTAATGTCAGCGAGAGCCTGCTCTGTCAGAATCAGGCTTGGGCTAGTACACTTTGGTGAGCATATGAACATGGCCCCAGTGCTCATATGTCAAGTTTCATGTCAAGTTGGGAAAACTGACATGAATTAGATAGTCATATAAGTACAAACATATTAAAATATGAATATATGTAAAGCACATGGTTCTACAAAAATTGAATTAGGAGCTCTGATGTGCATTGAGATTGGGGTGTGTATTCTAAGTGGATCAAGTGAGAAGAAAGAGGAACTGGTAGGAGGAATGTGGAATGGCAGCTATTCCTGGAAGAGCCCATAGCTGATGTATGGATCTGCAGGACAATGGATACTTTAGAATTGAAGGCTAAGCTGGTGAGGCTAGGCAAAGAGAGGGACAAGGCTGAGACATCCTGCAGGGCTTCACAGCCACAGTGGGGACTCAGTTTCTATTCTAGAACAATGGGGAGAAAGACGTTGGAGATGGCATAAACAATTCTGAGTTTCTATCAAGATCATTCTATTATTTTTTTTCTGGGTTACAACCGGCGATATTCAGGGGTTACTCTCGGCTCCGTGCTCAGAAATTGCTCCTGGCAGGCACAGGAGACCATCTGGGGTGCCAGGATTTGAACCACTGTCTGTCCTGGATTGGCTGTGTGGAAGGCAAATGCCCTACTACTGTGCTATCTCTCTGGCCCCTGAGCTTATTCTAGATTCTGAACATGACTGGTGGTGTCCCCCTGGCTAATGCAGAACAATGATATCACTCTGATGACTGGTCAAAAGAAATGAGATGATCCAAAGTCTTTTGTAAACAGTGAGTTGTACAATGTATGTTAAGATAATAAATTTTGGGGCTGGAGAAATAGCATGGAGGTAAAGCATTTGCTTCGCATGCAGGTTGGTGGTTCGAATCCCAGCATCCCATATGGTCCCCTAGCCTGCCAGGAAGTGATTTCTGAGCATAGAGCCAGAAGTAATCCCTGAGCACTGCCGTGTGTGACCCAAAAACCAAAAAACCAAAAAAAAAAAAAGATTATGACTTTTATTTTTTAGTTTATTAAGGCAGGAGTCATTTTTCTTGTTTTCAGATGGTCACATTCTTGTTTATGGTTTTAAGTTTGGCATTAAATCTAAATGCCAGGCTAGGCAACCTAGGTCTCCTTTCTAGTCTTGGGAATCTAACCAATTGGCTTCTTCCTTCCTTCCTTCCTTCCTTTCCTTCCTTCCTTCCTTCCTTCCTTCTCTTCCTTCCTTCCTTCCTCCTTCCTTCCTTCCTTCCTTCCTTCTCTTCCTTCCTTCCTTCCTTCCCTTGCCTTCTTCCTTCCTTCCTTCCTTCCTTCCTTCCTTCCTTCCTTCCTTCCTTCTTCCTTCCTTCCTCCTGCTACATCCAGCTGTGCTAAGGGCTAAGGGCATATTCTGGCTCTGTGCTCAGGGATAGCTTTAGGTGGAACTTGGAGACCATATGGAGTATTGGGGATCTAATCCAAGTTGGCTGTGTGCAAGACAAGTAACCTCCCTCCCTACAACCCTCCCTCCCTCCCTCCCTCCTTCCTTCCTTCCTTCCTTCCTTCCTTCCTTCCTTCCTTCCTTCCTTCCTTCCTTCCTTCCTTCCTTCCTTCCTTCCTTCCTTCCTTCCTCCTTTCTTCCTTCCCTTCCCTTTCCTTTCTTCCTTCCCTTCCCTTTCCTCCTTTCATTTCCTTTCCCTTTCCTTTCCTTTCCCTTTCCTTTCCTTTCCTTTCCTTTCCTTTCCTTTCCTTTCCTTTCCCTTTCCTTTCCTTTCCTTTTCCTTTCCTTTCCTTTCCTTTCCTTTCCTTTCCTTTCCTTTCCTTTCCTTTCCTTTCCTTTCCTTTCTCTCTTTCTTCCTTTTCTTTTCCCTTTTCTTTCCTCTCCTCTCCCTCTCCTCCCCTCTGCCTCACCTCTCCTCTCTTCTTTCCTTTTCTTCCTCTCATCATCCACCCTTCCTTTCTATGTTAATTTTAAGAGCAACTATAGTGCATTTATTTCTTTATACCTTTCCCACAAGCAGTTGCCATGACAATGCAAAAACAGACTACCAACTGACTTCAATGAATTGCAGATACACGTCTTTCATTAAGTTGCAGCAGGCATTTAAAAAAAGGTAATCTTGAGCTGTGACTTTCTTTTTCCTGGCCTGGGAGCAGTGCCTTTCTCTATTGCACCCTGAGGTGGCAACACTTGCTTTCATGAATAAGAAAACACAAATCCAGGAGGGAGAAGAAGTTAAAGAGATTTTGTTAGGATATAAACCTGAGGTCAGTCAGCAACATTCAACTAGCACACTGCTAGGTAGGAATAAAAAGGAGATAAGGGGAAAGTGAGTACCTTTTTTTTCTAGGGGGCACACCACAAAACTAGCTTCACCCTACCCCATCCTTCCAGCTTGGCGATGGGATCCAAAAGTTAGCCTTCAAAATTTAATACTGGAATCACAAACACAATAAGGCCCTGCAAAGCCGCTCTTATTTAACTTCCTCAATCTCTCCCTGTTAGTCTCTGGGCTTCCTTGCTGAATCCAGGTCCTATCTCTCTAGCCTGAAAATTGAAATGTCCTCCAAAACAGCTTCTTTACAATCAATATCTCTATTTGGCTAGTTTTCCATACTGGTGGAAATGTTGTATTTGTCTTCTGCTCCTTCACCTCCCCCCCTTACCTCCTGCAGCAGAACTATAGAAAAAACTATAATTTTGGTCTTTGTTTTGGGGCCACAACCAGCACAACCAGCAGTGACTGTTATGTAATGGCAGTTTCTAAATAACATGTTTCTTTTTTATTTTTTTTGTAACTAACTAGTGATCTAGTAGGTAAACAGAACCACACCAGCAAAGTGATTGGTCCCCAAGGGACAGAGGGAAGGTGCTGTGAATCTCTGATTTGGAGATGATTGGTGAGATGCTAAAGGAAGAAATGAAGAACTTTGGGGGTTTATAAAGGGCATCTGAAGCAGAGTGTACTTGGAAGCAGAGGTTTTAATCTGTGGAATCTAATTCCATCTCCAGGTAAACAGCATCAGAAATGAGCTGAATTTTAGTATCTGTGCTGTCTGAGAATTGTTTGTTGGTGTGGGAAAGCATATTCATATATTCATGTGGAAACTAGTCTCAGGGAACCTAAACAGATGTTCCAAAACCAGCATGCACTAAATGAATGTGAGCCTCCTCATTATAACTATCAGACTCAGTGATTTGACTCTACCACTTAATCCTCTCCAGAGGAGAGAGAGGAGTATTTGGGAAAACTTGTCAATTGCCCAGAAACCAAGCAGGGATAATTGCTAGTGAGTGGCAATCTCTGAAACATTAGGAAGAAGGCCCCCCTATAATATTTTTATAACTTATTTGAAAACCATGTTAACTCACAATGAACTAATCCATGTTTATGATAATTTCATTAGTTTTTAGAGTGTTTGCACATCATTTAAAAAAAGATTAGATGTTAAGTTGATAATAAGGTAAGCAGGGATGCAATTCAATTAGTCAAGAAAAAGTTTGAAGGTAATGATGAGCATTTCAGAGGTTCTAATTTATGAAGAATTGATACAAGTTACTTTTATCCCCTATAGTAGGATTCAGGTTATCAATAATAGTCATCAGATTATCAATAATAGTCTTCTCAGTCTATAGCAATATTTTTTGTGGGGTGGGGCTGTTAGGATACCTGGCTGTTAGAATACACCTTAATTTACCTAAAAGAAAGATCAAACTTGGTTTCTTTGTATATTTGTTTACAACTTGGATTTACCCCCCAAAAGAGATTGTCTTGTAAATCTGAGTGAGACTGGCTCAGGAGATCCTGAGATATCTGTCCTTACTGCCCCATCCAGGGGCAGCACTCAATAAAAATGGCAGCAGGATCTCCATATGAGATAGAAGGCTGCCAGACTATATGTGTTTCACCCTCAACCCTGATTCAGACCCATTCACTTGGGGTTGGGGTGATTTTACATCTGGCAGTACTCAAGGCTAACTCCTGGCTCTATGTTTAGGGATCATTCCTGTAATGTTGGGGATTAAAACTGGGCTGGCTAGGTACAAGGCAAACACTACATTACTCTATTAGGTCTCCAGCCCCAACAAGAATATTTTAACAAAGCTAGGTTTCTATTTTTTCATTTTGGGCCATACATGGGGACACTCAGGGGATACTCCTGACTATGCACTTAGAAATTGCTCCTGGCTTGGGAGACCATATGGGATGCCAGGGGATCAAACAAAGGTCTGTCCTAGATCTCTAGGGCACGTGCCAGGCAAATGCTCTACAGCTGTGCTATTGCTCTTGCCCTAACAAAGCTAGTTTTATTATCTTGAGAATATCACTTTATTTATTAAGTATGATTTTGAAGTTGAATCTACATTTACAAAAAATATCAAAGTACTGTTTTGTAACTTTAATGAAGCTATTTAAAAATTACCAGGGAAGTAGGTTTTCACGGGCTGCACAAGGTAGGAACCTTTCTGCTGCCTCTACCCATCCCTGGCCATGTCTGCGAAGTTTCCCAGGGCGGCATTTCGCCAGGGAACTTTCCGCTGCCTCTGCCCCGCCCCCAACTGCGTCTCCCGAGGTCTCCAGCACCCCCCTGCTGGGACAGGCTAGGGACCAATAGACGGGAGGGTTTTCCGACAGAGGCCTAGAGAAGGCGGAGCTCCCGCTGACTTCCAGGTAGGGGAGAAGGGCAAAGGAACCAGGCTCCACTGCGCCCCACCATTGTGGCCAGGAGTGGTACTGCACTGGCTGGCAGCAAGAGGGGGGTGAACACTAACCAGGCTCCCACTAGAGGGCACGCTAGAGGCCAAACCTCAGCCAGCCCACCCAACAGTCCCACCCAGAGCTGCAATCCAGAGAAGGGGACCCAGCCACACATCTCAGGGAGCAAAAGCAGGGCCGAAATTGGAAGGCACTGCTCTCCAAGCCACACCAATAAATGCATAAAAACATGGGTAAACCGAGGAGGACCCTAACAGCTGGAGATACAGAGAGAAACCCCTACTAAGTTCCCAAGTCCACCAAAATGCACAGATCCAAGAGATGAAGATTTAAAAACAGGCATGAAAAAGGAAATGCAAGCCATGGTACAGGAAATGAGAAAATCGCTAGCCACTGAGTACAAGAAATCCATGGAGGAACAAATTAATCAAATTAAAGAAGATCTGATACAGAATATGAGAGACTCCATACAAAAGGAATTAAAGAAATTAACAGACACCATAAAAAGCCAGACGAGCAGAATCACAGAGATGGAGAAGCACATAGTAGTATTTGAAGGAAAACTGCAAACCAAAAATGACCAGGAAACCACAAGGAATTAAGAGGGCAAGGCACTGGAAGGAAAAGTCCAGTACTTAATGAACAAAGACAAAAGAAATAAATCTAAGAATTGTAGGTATACCAGAAGGGGAGGAAACAGGAAAAGGGGAAGAACAAGTAGTTAGGAAAATAATAGCAGAAAACTTCCCCATCCTTTGAAAAGAGGACTCTGCAAATCCAGGAAGTGAAAAGAGTCCCTAATAAAATAGACCCTAATAAACCAACACCAAGATATATAATAATCCAAATGGCAATAGAGAGAGAGAAAGAGAGAGAGAGAGGGAGAGAGAGAGAGAAAGATGAACTCCTTAAAGCAATAAGAGAAAAAAGAACCTCAAGTACAAAGGAAGGGACATAAGAATCAAACCAGATATCCCATTTGAAATAATTCAAGCAAGAAGACAGTGAAATAAAATATTTAAAGGACTGAATGAAAGAAATTTCTAGCCTAGAGTACAATACCCAGCAAAACTGTCCATTCACATATGGTATGGTAGCCTAAAAACATTCTCAAACAAAAATGAACTTGCAGTATTTGTACAAACAAAACTGATCCTAAACGACCTACTCAGAGATGAACTACACAATCCAAACCCCCGATTGTAACAACAACCAACCTACACAACACAACTGCACAACTGCCCTCTCTGTCAATAATCTCCCTAAATGTTAACAAACTAAACTTTCTCATTAAAAGACACATAGTAGAGAACTGGATTAGAAAACATAAACTGAACTTCTGCTGCCTGCAAAAAACACACCTACAGTACAAGTACAAGACAAGCATAGGCTTAGAATAAAAGGATGGAAATCAATCTTTCAAGCCAATAAAAAACAAAAAAGATCAAGGACAGCCATTCTTATATCAGACCAAATTCCATTCAATCTTGAGAAAGTGATCAGAGACAAAGAGGGTCACTAAATACTAATCAGGGGGATCAATAGATCAAGAGGTACTAAACCCTGATCAATATTTATGCATCTAATGTAGAGTCAGCAAAATATGTGAGGCAGTTGCTCACTAACCTGGAGAAACACATGAAGGGAAATATGATAATAGTAGGAGATCTCAATACTCCACTATCACTACTGGACAGATCCAGCAGACAAAAAAATAGCAAAGAAATAAGAGCCCTAAATGAAAAAAATTAGAAGATCTAGGGCTAATAGACTTATATAGGGCCCTCCACTCCCAGAAAACAGAATACACATTCTTCTCAAGCCCTCATGGAACCTTCTCCAGAATAGACCATGTCTTAGGATACAAAACTAACCTAAATAAGACCACAAATGTAAGGATCATTAGAAGCACCCTATCAGATCACTATGCAACAGAAGTCAAAATTAACTGGAAGAAGAAGCAATGGAGAAAAACTAATACCTGGAGGTTAAACAACACGCTGCTCAACAATAGCTGGATCAAAGAACAAATCCAGGAAGAAATAAAAAGATTCCTTGAGACAAACTATAATGAAGAGAAAACTTGTCAAAATTTGTGGGACACAGCAAAAGCAGTAATTAGAGGAAAACTCATAGCAATACAGGCCTATGTCAAGAAAGAGGAAAATGACAAAATCAACAGTTTAAAGGATCATCTCAAAGAACTTGAACAACAGCAGCAAAGAAATACAACCACAACCAGAAGGCAAGAAATAGTAAAAACCAGAGCAGAAATGAACAACATAGAAACTAAGAAAACAATACAAAAAATCAATGAGACCAAGAGTTGGTTTTTTCGAAAAAAATAAACAAGATAGACAAGCCACTGGCAAAACTCACAAAAAAGAGGGAAAACATCCAAATCAGTAGGATCACAAATGAAAGGGGAGATATTACAACAGAACTCCAAGAAATACAACATATTACGAGATCATATTATAAACAACTATACTCAAGCTAGAGAACCCAGTAGAAATCGACAGATTTCTGGAAAATTACCATCTTCTGAGACTGGAAAAGGAAGATCTTGAAAGCCTAAACAGACCAATCACTCAGAGGAAATTGAAGATGTAATTTAAGAAACTCCCTAAGAACAAAAGTCCAGGCCAGATGAATTTACAGGTAAATTCTATCAAACATTCCGAGAAGACTTCCACTTTTTCACAGGCTCTTCCAAACCATTCGAAAAAAACAGGAATTCTCCCCAACTCCTTTTACGAGGCTAATATCGCACTCATTCCCAAAGATGGCAAAGGCACCACCAAGAAAGAAAACTACAGACCAATCTCACTAATGAACATAGATGCAAAGATACTCAACAAAATCTTAGCAAACCGAATCCAGCATGTCATCAAATAGATCATACACCATGACCAAGTGGGTTTTATCCCAGGAATGCAAGGTTGGTTCAACATACGCAAATCAATCAACATCATACATCACATCAACAACAAGAAAGACAAAAACCACATGATTATATCAATCGATGCAGCGAAGGCATGTGACAAAATCCAACACCCTTTCATGTTGAAGACACTCAGCAAAATAGGGTTAGAAGGAACCTTTCTCAAGATAGTACAGTAATCTATGAAAAGCCCACAGCCAACATTATCCTTAATGGCGAAAAACTAGAAGCATTTCCACTAAGGTCAGAAACTAGGCAAGGCTGTTCACTCTCTCCACTCTTATTTAATATAATATTAGAAGTCCTTGCAATAGCAATCAGACAAGATAAGGGAATCAAAGGGATCCAAATTGGGAAAGAGGAACTCAAACAATCTCTTTTTGCAGACAATATGATGATATACATTGAAACCCCTAAAGAGTCCACAGTAAAACTCCTAGAAACAATTAACCATTACAGCAAAGTGGCTGGTTACAAAGTCAATACACAAAAGACAGTAGTTGTTTCTTTATATAAATAACGAAGCTGAGGAGAGAGAGATTAAAAATACAATTCCATTTAAAATAGTTTCAAAAATATCAAGTACCATAGGAATCAACCTTACAAGGGAAGTGAAGGACCTATACCAGGGAAATTTTAAAACACTTCAGAAAGAAATTGAAGAGGGATCTAAGAAATGGGAAGAACATCCCATGCTCATGGGTAGGTAGAATCAACATAATCAAAATGACTATCCTACCCAAATTTCTATAAAGATTTAATGCAATCCCCATCCAAATCCAGGCATCATTCTTTCAAGACTTAGAACAATCAATCATAAAATTTATCTGGAATCACAAAAGACCCAGGATAGCCAAACAGATACTGAAAAACAAGAAGTTGGGTGGTATCGCTTTACCTAACCTGAAACTATACTATAAAGCCATAGTGATCAAAACAGCATGGTGCTGGAACAAAAACAGAGCCTCAGATCAGTGGGTTAGAACAGAATTTCCAGACATAAATCCCCAGATATACAGTCAAATAATATTTGACAATAGAGCCAAGAACTTGAAATGGAACAAAGAACGTTTCTTCAACAAATGGTGTTGATACAACTGGAAAACCATCTGTAAGAAACTGAAAATTGGCCCATACCTCATTCCTTATACAAAAGTCAACTCAAAATGGATTAAAGACCTTGAACTTATATCAGAAACTATAAAGTTTATTGAGGAAAAAATAAGTAGAACACTCAAAGACCTATATATTAAAGGAAGTCATTCAAGGATGGAACATCAATGGCAAGGATTTTAGCATCAAATATAAACAAATGGGATTACATCAAACTAAGAAGCTTCTGCATGACGAGAGAACCCAACTTAAAATAAGAAGACAGCTAACTGAATGGGAAAAATTTTTCACACTCAACACATCAGATAAAGGACTGGTAACAAGAATATACAAAGCACTCAGAATGCTGAGTCCCCCCAAAAACCAAATAAAGCCATAGAAAAATAGGGAAATAAATTAATAGACACTTCTCAAGGGAGACTGAAAGGTGGGCCAACAAACAAATAAAAACATGCTCACCTTCACTCATCATTAGGGAAATCCAAAATCATGACAACAATGAGGTACCACCTTACACCAGTGAGGATGGCTCACATCAAAAATAATGGGAACAATCTGTGTTGGCGGGGATGCGGCATGAAAGGCACTCTCATCCTGCTGGTGGGAATGCCCCCTAGTCCAACACCTGTGGAAGAACAGTCTGGAGAGTGCTCAAGGAACTCAGAATTGAGCTCCCATTTGACCCAGCAATCGCTTTTCTAGGTATCTACCCCCAAGTCAGAAGGACATTTCATTGCCATTGTATGTGTGCACCCCACTATTTTATCACAGCACTCAGTATAATAGCCAAGTCTTGGAACCAACTTTGATCTCCAACGACAGATGAGTGGATCATTAAGATGTAGTATCTATACACAATGGAATACTACATGGCAGTCAGAAATGAACACAATCACAGGACTTTGCAGC
Organism: Suncus etruscus; assembly: GCF_024139225.1. Taxonomy (NCBI): domain Eukaryota; kingdom Metazoa; phylum Chordata; class Mammalia; order Eulipotyphla; family Soricidae; genus Suncus; species Suncus etruscus. The sequence goes on along the minus strand of NC_064851.1, from coordinate 30,440,840 downwards.
AACGTGGATGAACCTAGAACATATTATGCTAACCGAAGCAAGCCAGAAGACAAAAGATAAACACAGAATGATAGCACTATTCTAAAGTACCTAGGAATATACATCAGATATACAACCAATTCTCCACGATTAAATAACAGGGTGAAACAGGATAGAAACCTCAAACACATGTAATAATCACCATATACTGGGGAGGAGTAGAGCCCAAAACAAAGAGGGGAGAGAAACAACACAACGCCCGACTACACATTCTATCATAAAGAAACGAGCAACAACAAAAACAGCAGCATAGAGAGAACAGGTATGTTAATTATCGTTTTAACTCCAAGGCCCATTATAATTTACTAGGGATCTTATAAAGGATTACAGGTAAAGATCATGACGGGAAATTACTGAATCCAACGGAAACACTTCAAAACATTATATTTGAATGCCTTAACCTTATCACATTAAAAATAACCTCTCAGTTTTTCTGTCCATAGGGGTTCCTGGATACAAAGTGTGAACATCCTAAGGTACCATCGATGCTCCAGTCACAAGAGCACCATACTCTGCTTGAATCATGAAAATGGGCCAGATAAAACTCTTTAACATACCCCCTTATCTCTAGATTATGCCTTCTTTTAGGACCTGAAGCACATGACCAGCCATATCACCAAAGCAACAACCGAGACCTACAGATTTCTACCACAGGGCCTAAGCATCAAACACGTTCAACAAACTAACATGCCCTTGTTTTTTATACCCTCTTTTCTCATTACTTCGTATTTTTGTTGTTGTATGTGTTTGATTGTTGGTTTGTTTTGTTTTTCCTATTCTCTCTTCGCTTATCTCCCTCTTCTTCACCTTCTCCTCCTCACTATCATCAATTCAATCTATGTCAAATAAAAACCACATGGTTACCATCCTCTATAGGAAAGGATAAGCTGACATATAGGGTGCTGTGGATAAACTGAAAAGAGGTTAAACACCCATATAAATAAACCTCACTAACATATTATGAAAAATGAAAATTATGAACAATTTAGTCCAGAACACCAAAAGTCTCACAAATCTATTATTTATGATCTCTTTCAAGGACTATTCAAATCTATAGTACAGTGTCTCACATGCCACCAAAACTGCTGAGGTGTATGAGACAATTTGTTCATTTGTCTCTGGCTGTTACATCTACAGATAAATGTACATTACAGGAATGCGGCTCTATGATTTTTTTTAAAGAAGAAGAGTTAAGGGATGACAACAAAGTTCAGTGCAACAGGCTGGAAAAACAAAAGGGAGTTTTCAAAGAAAACGTACTTATGGAAACTGCCACCAGTACTTATAATACACTTGAAACGTTTTGATTTTAATGGCAAACAAATAAAAAAATTGCACACTATGTGGATTTTACTTTAGAAGACCTCAATTTAGTAGAATTCAGTTCAGAGAATAAAAGCAAGATTAAGAAATACAACTTATCATCAGCGTCAAACCATTATGGTAAAGTTCACTATGGACACTGTATTTCATACTGTAAAGTTGCTGCAAAACAACACTGGATCAATTTGTTGACAAGAAGATAAGAAAAAAAGCCCCCCTCTCCTTCTACAGACCCTTGTTTTTATCCCCCAGAACAGGTACCCAGCCCAATAGTGGGATCAGATACACCCAATGGTGGAAGCAGAATCAGGTACCACCCTAGGGTGGGGCAGAATGCCAGGTCACACCCTAGGGGTAGGGCACAATCACCAATCAGGGTAGGGGTCAGTAACATAATAATCCCAGTACTCGAGACATGAAACCTATACATACCCAAAGATTGATCTATTAAGTTTTCTTTCCTTACAAGTACTATACTTAGTAACTTAGCACCCCTCCTTGCCCACACCACCTCTCTACATTAATATTACACCTAAGATAACTTCTATATGTTTATATGTGGGCAGGAGCACACAGAGCTAGAAATCCTCCTTAAAGGGACAAACCTAAACACAAACAAATCCATACCTATACCTTATATAACCCCTCCCACATACTATTCCCTCTTTTCTCCTCCAGAAATCAACTATTTCCTTCACCCTCAATCCCAGCCCCGAATCCCCACCACACTATAACACTTCACACTCAGTTCTTAACCCAATAGGCATCAAGACCGACTTCCTACCCCAACGGAGCCAGTACCCCACTACCCAAGGTGAAGAGACACCACTCAAACTCTCACCTTGCTCCTGGCAAGAAAATACAACCAACACCCTGACTGACCCATGCAGTGTGGCCCTCCTAATCACCTCTCCCTAGATGTGGACTGTGGCTTGATAACAGAACTAGCTGCAAAGGACCCCCACTGGCAAGAACTCTACCAAAGACCCTCTCTGCCTGGACCCCACACCTCACAAGGAAATATCAAAAGACAATGGGGAAGCCTATACTTTCATCATAAGTATAGACCTATTATAACACAACCTCTTATCCTGTTTCTCCCCAAATGTAAAGTGATCTCCTGTATCACTTTCTCCCTTTTCCTTTGTTTTGTTTTTTTTTTTTCTTTTCATTTTTATTCTTGTTAGTTTCTTTTGTTTGTTTTGTTTTGTTTTAGTTTTTGCTATTTGATTTGATTTGTTTTTGCTTCTTTTGGGTCACTCCTGGCGGCACTCGGAGGGTTCTCCTGGCTCTATGCTTGGAGAACGCCCCTGGTTGGCATGGGGGACCACGGGGATGCTGGGATCTGAGCCACCGTCCTATTGGAAGGACAGATGCCTTGTCTTCATGCTATCTCTTCCGGCCCCACTTTATTCCTTTAATAATGTCTTTTATTTAATCTTTTTTTTAAAAGAAACTTTTTTTCTTTAGATATGTGTGAGCATATATGTTCTTAGTTTTTGTCAGGTGTCTGTTTTCTTTTCTCTCCACCCCCAAATCCACCATCATTATAATGTAGCATTACTTCCTCCTGCAAAGACATTAAACAAAGGGGAAATTGTTCATGTAAAAACAAGCTCTTATCTACTAGGGATAAGAACTTATACTTGCTTACAACACAGGGACATCTCCCACCCTGAATGTATGTCATGTGGAAACAATTTATACTCCAGGGAACTAGACACTGACCATCCAGCCTTGACTCCTGGATCCCAGACATAGAAACGATAGAGTTCTCCACAACAGCTCCAGGAGCCAAATCCCCTCCAGGGCATTCACAAGGCTGCTCTGATGTCAACATGTGCCAGTTCTAAATTGATAACCTGACAACAAGGAAATGGGAACAACTTGATCTAAGAGCAATTTGTCCTTCTCATCAGCTAATGGTAAGACAAAATCAGAAAACATGTCACCCTTTGATCTGTGCAAAAGCCAAGATCGCTATATAGAGATGACTGGTTGTTACAACCAGAAATGGATAGTACACATCCAGGACCACCACAAACAACAACAGCAACAGAAAGCTCTAGCCTAGCTTTTGGTCTACGATCTGTTCAACAAACAAGATCTCCAATTCCAGAGGTCTGACTGAGACAACCGCAACTGAACGGGTCTTCCAGAAACATAACGAAAGACCTTATTCCATGCTCCATCCTAGGAGCCAACATAATGACCAAGACCACCAACTACAGAAGATGGATTAAAATGACACTGAAGAAGCAGAACTACTAGAACCACAAAGAAAGATTTCATCATAAGCTCCATTCCTTGAGCTGCACAGTCACCAAGATCTCTAGATACAGAGGTCTGATTTTTACCATCCAAGACGAAGCAGAAGTCTTCCATACACCATGAAAGCACCATGAAAATGAAAGGAGTTTATAGTTACTCGCATGACAGTATACTTCAGGGGTGGAGAAACCCTGTATCTCCTAGGCCAAGGGAATTCCCTCTACAATATCCCTAATAGTTACTGTGGCTATGCAGGGGAAAAAAAGAATAGAAAAAAAAAAGCACAAAACAGTCATTTTCCACAGATTTATTTATCGATTGATTAATTTTTTTTAACGTCTCTATTTTGGTGTAGAGATTGAAGTTGATGTCTCCAATATTATTTTATTTTATTTTATTTTATCTGATCTTTCTCTTTCTTTTTACACTCCAGCATGATTTGATATCAGAACCGAGACTATTGTGTGGTGCTTGTCTTTATTGCTGTAGTGCTCACTGAATATTTAATTTGCTATTTCTTTCTGTATTGTGGTGGTGTTTCAATTACCTTTTTCACATCCTCTCTCAAACTGAGGTTGAAAGCCTCTAGAAGAACTCCGCCCATTTTCAGCATATTTGAGTTCTTTTTTTTCTATTGCTTTTCTTTTCTTCAAACAAAACCACATAAATCGATTTATCTAGCTCTGCCTCTTAAATAGAGGGGGAAACAAGGGAGGGTAGCAGGACCAAACAGATATATGATCACTAATAGTAAGCTAGACAAAGAGGGGACCACCCACTGTAGCAGCTCAGGGGGTCATGGTGGGGTATATGGGTTGCAAAAAGGGAACTGGGATGGGGGGAGGACATATTTGGCGATGGTTATTCCCCTGGTTCAATGTTGATATGTACCTAAAATACTACTGTGAAAGATATGTAAGCCATTATGTTAAAAAATTGTGTTTTAATCAGAAATGTTCTTTGACTTACATGTATTATTATATTATATTAATTATATTATATGTTATGTTATGTTACTATATTATGTTATGTTAGTTTACCTCAATATGTTAATAAATTTTGTCTCTTGAATAAATTCTTAAATAAAAAAATACCAGGGAAGCAAACTTAAGTGTGTTAAAGTGATACACAGCATATAACATAAACAGAAAATTAGACAGGACAATATATTATGATCCCCTTAATATACATATACCATATTTTCCAGCATGTAAGATGATTAGGCTTATAAGACGACCCCCTATTTTTCCTGTTAAAATATAGGGTTTGAGCACTGGAAAGCCGCATACCAGTAATGACACTTGGAGGCTCTTTGGGATTCGGTGCTCGGTAACTCAGCTCCTCTGTATGCCCTGAAAGATGAATAAGGATAAGCAGAGGACTGAGTGATGACACCTAGCAGCTGGATGGGATGCAGTCGTAAGAGGGTGGTAGATCACTTATCCCTAAAGCTGGAGTAAGTTTTAGCATGCTGTATACTGGCCTATAAAATGACCCCAACTTTAAAGAAGTTTTTCATGGGTTAAAAAGTAGTCTTTTGGGAGCCAGAGAGATAGCATGGAGATAAGGCAAATGCATGCAGAAAGATAGTGGTTCGAATCCCAGCATCCCCCGAGCCTTGCCAGGATTGATTTCTGTGCCTAGAGCCAGGAATACTCCTGAGCGCTGCCAGGTGTAACCCAAAAACAAACAAACAAAAAAATAGGTCGTCTTATACGCCGGAAAATATGGTATATATAAATTCACGAAAGCAGAAAATGCAGCTCAGCAGTAGATCACTTGCATTGCATGTGTGAAAACTTGGGTTCTGGTCTCAGCAACACACACACATAAATTAAAATGTTAAGGGGCTGGAGTGATAGCACAATGGTAAGGCATTTGCCTTGGACATGACTGACCTAGGAAAGATGTGGTTTCGATCCTGGCATCCCATATGGTCCCCTGAGCCAGGAGCAATTTCTGAGCACAAAGGCAGGAGTAACTCCTGAGCACTGCTGGGTGTAACCCTAAACTCCCGCCCAATTAAGTCAAATTAGTTTTAAGCTTAGGTATATAGCTATAACGTTCCTTTCAAAAAGTTTTCTTATAATTTCTATAAAGTAGTTATATATTGCTCACAAAAATTAAAAATAGTATAGTATTCATATATAATCCATTATATTCATCAGTCCCATCCATCTAACTACCATACATCAATTCAGTTACTCAATGAATATCTCTTATATGTGAATATCTCTTATCTACATGTGCCAGCCAAGTTAAGGTCTTGGTACTAGGAAGCTGACTGTTGAAGCTGATGAAGATAATATAAACATCTCTAATATTTTATAATTTTTAAGTAGTACAAGAGTTTGTGGAAGTTTGAAAAAAGTTGGCATTGTTAAAACATAGAAAGTTAAATTGTTTTCAAAAGACGCTTCTTGGAGGGCTGGAGAGATAATACAGTAGCAGGTTGTTTGCCTTTTGAATACCGCTCACCTGGGTTCAATCCTCATCATCACAATATGGTCCGTACAATCTCTAAACTGCTATTTCTTATTTGTTTGTTTTTTATTTTCTTTTTTTTTGGGGGGGAGGTCACACCCAGCAGCGCTCAGGGGGTTACTCCTGGCTCTATGGCTCAGAAATCGCCCCTGACTGTCACGGGGGACTTATATGGGATTGCTGGGATTCAAACCACTGTTCCTTTTGCATGAAAGGCAAACACCTTACCTCCATGCTATCTCGGCCGGCCCCTAAACTGCTATTTCTAGTTGTAAAAAATCAAAACCAATTTAAAGTCTTTCTTTCTTCTGCTTCCCCCTCCAAATCTTTATATGAAAAAATTGACAATAAAGATATTCACCATTTACTGATTCCCATCTATGTTGCCAAAGGCTGGGGGTATATAGAGTTGAACATAACACTCAACAGACTTTTGCTAAATCTATAGTTCTAGTCTGTGATTCCTGAACCAGAAACATCAACATTTCCAAGGAACCTGTAAGAAATAGAAATTTCCGAGAGGAAGGAGGGGATGAGGCTGAATAGGGAAAGATCTGCATAGCACTCTCAGTAAAATCCACACCTATAATTGAATTAATATAAATCCTGTCTGGTGGGCCCCACCAAGATACCACACAATGAGACCAAACATCCTCCCGGATCAGGAACTCCACTATTAGCAGTAAGCAGGAATCTGAAGCAAAGGCTGCAACCCGGCCAAGAGGAAAGGGTGGACCAGAGATATCTATAGTTTCAGGGAAATCTCTAAAATATACCATGGTGGTGCAGAATTTTGTTTTGGAGGAGAAGAGTTAAGGAGTTAAAGAGAAGAGTTAAGGAGAAGAGTTAACCTTGCACACAACCTAATTCCAACTCAATATTTGTAATGAGCAAATTCTGATTTTTATTAATATATTTTAATATTCTTAATTTAATCTTATTGAATTAAATTTATTAAATTAATTTAATCATGTACTATGATTTAACAATGTTGTTAATAAGAGTTCAGGGTACATAATGTTCCAACTCCGAATCCACTATTCTGACTCCCTCTATCAATATCCCAAGATTTTCTCACATCACTCACCTACTGTTTAAAATGCAAGAACTATATTAGGCATGATATTAAGGGATTTAACTCAGCAAGGCTTCATTTACCTCAGTGACTTTTTGTTAACTTTTCTGGGTGGTACTTTCTTGAATACCCTTTGAAAAAGAAACTCCTTAGGGAAAATTCCCGAGGTGAACTGAGGTGAGCTCCTTCCTTCCCAATATAAGGGCAGAGCAGCAGAGGGCTGAGTGATGTTTGTTTTTTTGCCCCTAAACAAACTCAGTTCTTTCCTCTCTACCTCTGATGGAAGCAGGGAGCTTGCATACATGCCTAGAATTAGAAAGCATCCTGAAAACTAGTATTCCTCAACTGAGGTCTATATGACCTTCTTATAGGACCTCCATAGATTTCAAGGGGGGGCTACAGATGCATGTGGCCATAAGTGCCCAATAGCAACTGTAACAGGCAGATTGACATAATATACTTGCCTTTTCCAGTGCCTAGCAGCTACTATAGAGGTGGCCTCAGGTAGTCCTGCACAATGTTTGTTGAACCCATGGTGCCTGGGTTGAGCAGGCCTGGCTACAGCCAAATGTCAAAATTGCAGTTATACTAGACCACTGCATAACAGCTCCAAGTTGCCCTGCTGTGGTTCAGGACTAAAAGTGGCATGTAACCTGTTGGCAATGTGGTTTTTGGGGATAAGAGTAGATTTGGGTCTTGATCACAGAACACCTTCTCCAAGTCAAAACAGGCAATGGGTTCCCCATTGACTGGCTATGATTTGGTAGGTCTAGAAGACTAATATTTTTCAACCTTTTCCCAGCCTTCTTCTTCTGACCTTATTTCCTTCATGTGGTTCCTGGTTCTATTGCTGATCTCATAGTCGTCTGTCTAAATTCTACACGCAGGAAATGCCAGGGACTCTGCTATATTTGACAAGCAGCTAACTTAATTTCAAGTGCCCTAGCTGGGGGATATATGATCACTTCTGAATGGAGCACATAGAATTCAACATGTAGCACATGTGGCCATAAAGAACTGAGGACCAGAAGATTCATCTCAAATTTTTATGACCAGGGAAGCCTTCTCAAACTTTAGTAAGATAGTAAAGGAGAGATGGAAAGGAAAGTCCACATTGTGATTGAGAAAAAATAAAAAACTTCTAGTTTTGCAAGGATAGGGCCTTGGGATCTGACTAACTTAGAAAAAACAGAAATCTTACATGGGGTCAATCTAGTCCTTAGTGTATCACTATACTCAGTCTTTTAACACACACCCTTTACTCATTATTGCTAAATGTCCATCTTTGTCTCATAACATTTTTAAGTCTAACATTTGTGTCATCTGATATTAATATGGCCACTCCAGCCTTTTTAAGAGAATTGCTTGCTTGAATGATTGTCCTCCAACCTTTGACTTCTAGTCTGTCTGTTCTTACTATTTAGATGTTTTTCTTATACATAGCAAAGCATTGGAGTCAGCTTTCTTAACTGGTAAAATTGTCTATTAACATTGAGAGATAATTGTCATGGGATTTAGTGTCTTCTTTTGTAGAAGTTTGGTGTGTCTGTTGGTTTGTCTTGTCTCAAAATAGATTTTTCATTTTAGATTTTAAGGCTGGTTTTGAGTCTGTAAAGTTTCTGAGCTGTTGCTTATCCATGAAGCTGTGTACCTTTTCTTCAAACCTGAATGTAAGTCTGGCTGGATGCATCTTCTAGACAAAGCATTCATTTTGGTGAATTTTGTCTGCCTTCTGACCGTGAGGGTTTCTTGTGACAGGTCTGCTGTAAATCCTTTTTGTTTTTGTTTTTTTTGGGGGGGGGGGCATACCCGGTGACACTCAGGAGTTACTACTGGCTATGCACTCAGAAATTGCTCCTGACTTGGGGGACCATAGGGGACATCAGGGGATTGAACTGCGATCAACAAAAAAAGGGATAGAGAGTAACTTAAGAAACTGAAATAGGGGGGCCGGGCGGTGGCGCTAAAGGTAAGGTGCCTGTCTTGCCTGCGCTAGCCTTGGACGGACTGCGGTTCGATCCCCCGGTGTCCCATATGGTCCCCCAAGCCAGGAGCAACTTCTGAGCACATAGCCAGGAGTAACCCCTGAGCATTACCGGGTGTGGCCCAAAAATCAAAAAAAAAAAAAAAGAAACTGAAATAGAAATACAAAAGGGAGATTACTACAGATAATACAAAAGTTCAAAGGGTAAGCAAATATTACTTTGAGAAACTCTATGCCACAAAACAAGAGAACCTGGAAGAAATAAATTCTTGGACTCTCATAACCATCCAAATTTTAACCAAGATGATCTGGCATATATTAATAAAACAAGAGAACCTGGAAGAAATAGATAAATTTTTGGACTCTATAACCTCCCAGGGTTTAACCAAGATGATCTGGCATATCTTTTTTTTTTGGGGGGGGCACAACCATTTGAATGCTCAGGGTTACTCCTGGCTAAGCACTCAGAAATTGTCCCTGGCTTGGGGGGAGACCATATGGGGACTCCGGGAGATCAAACCACGGTCCTTCCTGGGCTAGCGCTTGCAAGGCAGACACCTTACCTCTAGCACCACCTCGCCGCCCCAAATCTGGTATATCTTAACAGACCTATAACAATTAGGGAAATTAAAATGGTAATAAAAATCTTCCCCAAAACAGAAGGCCAGGAGGATTCACTAACAAATTCTTTTCAAACCTTTTAAGAGTCCCTACTACCAATCCTTTTAAGGCTCTTTCAGGAAATTGGAATAAGCAGAAACACTCTCAAATAGTTTTCATGAAGCTAACATCACCATGATACCAAAGGCATACAGAAATGCCACAAAAAGAGATGTACAAACCAATATTCCCGAAGAACACTGATGCAAAGATCCTCAACAAAATCCTAGCATATAGTATCCAAGGCTTCATCAAGAAGGTCATACACCACGATCAAGTAGGTTTTATTCCAGGAATGGAAGGATGGTTTAACATAGGCAAGTCAGTCAATGCTCTATATCATATCAACAAAAGGAAAAATTAAAACCAAATGATCAAATGAATAGATGCAGAGAAAGCATTTGATGAGGTCCCAAACCCATCCATGATGAAAAATTTCAAGATAGGAATAGGAAGAAATTTTCTCACTATAGTCAATACCATTTATCACAAGTCCTGTGGCAAATATTATACTCAATGAAGAATAAACTAAAAGCCTTTCCAAGGGCACAAGACAAGCTACTTCTCTCATCACTCCTATTCAACATAGTATTGGAAGTACTTGGCATAGCAATTAGGCAGAAAATAAAAAGATATCAAGAGTATCCAGATAGGAAAGGAAAAAGTCAAGCTCCCACTGTTTGCAGATAACATGATACTGTATTTAGAAAACCCTAAAGACTCTAACATAAAACTTCTGGAAACAATAGATTCATATAGTAAAGTGGCAGGTTACAAAAGTAACATACAAAACTCAATGGCCTTCTTATGCACAAATAATGACATGAGAAGAAATAGACATTAAAAGTGAATCTCATTCACATAGTACCACAAAAATTCAAAATACCTTGAAGTTAACTAAAGAGGTGAGGGGACCTATTCAAAGAAATTTACAAAATACTGTTTCAGGAAATAAAAGAGGACGCAAGGAAAATGGAGAAAATATATCTTGTTCATGGATTGGGAAGATTAAATTATGAAATGGCAATACTCCTCAAAATATCGTACAGATTTAATGCAATTCATCTAAAGATACCCATAGCATTCTTCAAAGAAGTGGATCAAACACTTCTGAAATTAATTTGGAAACAATAAATAGCATAAATAGAACATAAATAGCATAAAGCAATTTTCCTCAGGAAAAACAAAATGAGAGGCATTACTTTCCCCAACTTTTAATTGTACTACAAAGCAATAGTCTTGGACCCTCAGAACACTCAGAGAGTGTTCCCCAGACATACAGTTATTAATCTTTGATAAAGGGGCAAGAAATGCAAAATGGAACAAGGGAAGCCTCTTCAACAAGTGGTGTTGGAACAACTGGCCAGCTACATGCAAAAAAAGCAAACTTAGACCTCCATCTAACACCATACACAAAGGTAAAATCCAAGTGAATAAAAAACCTTGAAATCAGACGCGGAACCATAAGGTATATAGAAGAACACATAGGTAAAATACTCCATGACATTGTGATTAAAGGCATCTTCAAGGAGGAAATAGCACTGTCCAAACAAGTAGAAGCAAATGGGACTACATTAAATTGATACCATTCTGCATCTCAAAGAAAATAGTGCCTAGGATACAAAGGCCATCCATGCAATGTGAGAAACTATTCACCCAATATCCATCAGATAAGGGGCTAACATCTAAGATATACATGTTACTGACAGAACTTAACAAGATAAAAACATTTAACCTCATTAAAAATTGGGGAGAAGACATGTCCCCTATATTTTGCTGGGCCTATGCAAACAATTTCTACACTAACACAGTCTTTGCTGTGCTCCTTTGACTCATTCTTAATGAATTATTGTATAATGATCAATTGTGTCAACAATACTACAGCTTTTAATGTTTAGGGAGTTGCATAAATTTTTTGGCTTTGGATTGCTTTGTGTAAGAAATATTATAATGTACTACAATCTGGGGGCTCGAGGGACAAAGTAAATGTACATGTTAAAATAACTAAAAAAATTTAAAATAAAAAAAGAGAAAAAATGGGGAGAAGAAACAGACATTTTCTAAAAGAAAAAAATACAGATGGCCACACAGCACATGAAAAAATGCTCCACATCACTAATCATCAGGGAAATGCTAATCAAAACAACAAGTTATCATCTCATGCCACAGAGACTGGTACACATCACAAAGAACAAGGACAACTAGTGTTGACCTGGATGTGGAGAGAAAGGAACTCTCATTCACTGTTGTTAGGAATACTGTCTGGTCCAACATTTCTTGGAAAACAGTATGGGTATTCCTCAAAAAAAAAAAAAAAAAAAAAGGAAATTGAGCTCCTAATACCTTTCTTAGGGATGTAACAACATAACACAAAAACAGGAAAGAAAAATGAAGTCATAAAATTTGACTAGACATGGATGGACATGGAAACTATTTTGCTGAGTGAAATGAGTCAGGGGGATAAGAGACTGACACAAAATAGTCTCACTCATATGGGATTTAAGAAAAATAAAAGACAGTATAGTTATAATACACAGAGACAATAGAGATGATGAACAGAAAGGTCAGCGCATGATATAAAGCTTGCCATAAGGAGTGCTGAGCGCTGAGTGCTGAGCTAGAGAAATAACTGCACCAACAACTACCATGACTATGACAGTGAGAGAGAGAAATAGAATGCTAGTCTCAAAGACAGGCAGGGGCTCGGGGAGGAGAGAAATGGGAAACATTGTTGGGAAAGTTACAATGGTGAAAGGGTGGTGTAAATACAATGACTGGAATCCAACTATGAACATTTTTGTAACAATGGAGCTTAATGAAGAAATTATTATTTAAAAAAAAAGAAATCACTAAAATAGAAACAATGAAAATCAACTTGGAACAAAGGAGCAGCACACATGCATTTTGTCTGCCATGCACATGGTGTCTGCATACGCATATTGCCTACATCTCCCCTCTGGAGATGTGCATTTTCATACTAACCCTGGGACATGTATTGGGTTCTCTGCCTTTGGAGAAGGCTGGGATCTCCTTTTAACACATTACTCTATATCTTATACTTTCCTTCCTGGTCCTTAGTCCCTCTGAATAAAATCTGTTTTTATTCCATAGCTTATCTCCTAAAATTCTTTTTAGTGATAAACTGAAAGGCCCTGGTAAGGTCTAGAACTGACTTTGCTTTCTTGCAAAGAGGAATTGCTCACTTCAGCCAGAGTCTATGACTTCTCAAGAAAAATCTTTCTTGGGTGGCAGAGATTAAGCCTGTGCCATGCAGAATAAGTTAGACTTGATGGCTGCCTAGTGAGGACTTGTTGTCCATACCATGCAGGGGCTCACTGAAGACTTCAGTTCGAGCTCTACCCAGCTGTCCCCAGAGGGGCAGAAGTAGGGAGAGAGAAAGTGGTTGATTCCCTTCTTGGAGCTGCTGTCTCTCTCTTCTCCACTTCACATTAAGTTACCCTGGAGTCCTCTACCAGCATCACAGTGAAACAGCTACCATGGAGCAGCAATATAAAGACAGTAAGAAGATGTCACTTATTTTTCGTGTTTCCTTTTTTTAAAGCTAAAACTAGATAATGGTGTTTGTTATATCATTCATTACAACTTTTAGTCTGTGAAACAGTTTGTAAAAATCAATAAACTTTTGTTTTCTAGTTCTGTGCCTTTACATTTTGTTTGTTCTTATAAAATACTTTTTTTTTGGGCAGTTTTGTGCCTATACATTTTGTTTGTTCTTATAAAATACTTTTTTTTTTTTGGGCCACACCCGGCGGTGCGTAGGGGTTACTCCTGGCTGTCTGCTCAGAAATAGCCCCTGGCAGGCACAGGGGACCATATGGGACACCGGGATTCGAAGCAACCACCTTAGGTCCTGGATCGGTTGCTTGCAAGGCAAACACCGCTGTGCTATCTCTCCAGGCCCCTTATAAAATACTTTTTGCTCTACAAGTCAAGGACAAGTAAAATGAAACAGATTAATGGATTGATTAATGAACTAATTAATTAATATATTAATTAACAGATTAATTAATAGATTACCAGTTAATTCTGGTCATATTTTGGAAATAACAGAAATCTTGGATGTTTGGAATATACTGTTGCCAGTGAAAGAAAAGGTGTGGCAGCACAGTATAGCACACAGGACATCTGACAACAAAGGAGCCTGACAACATTTTGATTGGAGATTATCATTGTTCCCAAGGGAAAACATGGCAGAAATTCTGGTGCATATTGCAGACACATAAATAACCTTACCAGGCCACTAGCTTACTGATCAATGGCCTCTGGCTATGTTACTATTTATTTATTTTGGTTTTTGGGTCACACCCAGCAGCGCTCAGAAGTTACTCCTGGCTCTATGCTCAGAAATTGCTCCTGGCAGGCTCAGGGGACCATATGAAATGCCGGGATTTGAACCACCAACCTTCTGATTGCAAGGCAAATGCCTTACCTCCATGCTATCTCTCCGGCCCCCTATGTTACTATTTAATGTATATTTTTCTAACAAAGTCATGTGAAATTGCATTAAGACCCAGTTTGTTAGTTTTTATTTTAAACAACATAGTTGATCAATAATATCTAAAAATGATCTGTTAAAAATTCTGCAGGGGGTGAGGGAGGAGGAATATGGGGGCACTGGTGGTGGGAATGTTTCACTGGTGAAAGGGTTGTTCTTTGTTATAACTGAAACCCAACTACAAAAATGTTTGTAATCATAATGCTTAAGTGAAGATATTAATTAAAAATCATTTGCTTTATCAATAACTGTTCCTTTTTTTTTTTTGAGGGGGCCACGCCTAGAGGTGCTCAAGAGTTATTCCTGGCTCTGCACTCAGAAATCATTCCTGGTAGGCTCAGGGGACCATATGGGATGCCACGGATCAAACCCAGGTCAGGCACATGCAAGGCAAATGCTCTCTACTCACTGTGCTATTGCTCTGGCCCCCTGTTGCTTTATTTTAGATTTAAAAATGCATGTGTGGTGTGTTCTTTTCAGCAGTGTTTGTTTAGATATCTGAGATCTGGGGTGACTCCTGGCATTATTAGCCTCATTGCTCAGGCCTTGCGGTGCAGAGCTGTGGGGACAGCAGTGCTGAAGCCACCAGGGCCACAAATGGCAGTGTGTGAAAACCAGGTTTACAACAGGAGATTTGGTGGGGATTGCACTAGGAGCTTCTTTTCCACAGCATGCCGTTTTGCTTTTAGAATCAGGAGGAAGTTACTAAGTTTAAGAAAACAACAAGAAAATGGAAGTATATTGTCTTGAAATAGAAGCAAATACAGACTGACTTGACATTTCCTACAATTTGAAACAACTGCTTAAAAGGTTGGTTCATCTTAGAAGTTTGTAAAAAAGACTATCTTCTGCATTTGAGAAATGTGAGCCAGGCCTTTTACAAACTTATTTTGTATTTTATCTTTTTCAGAAAGATGATTTCTGGTCGTGAATCTGGAATCTGAGGTAGCAGAATGCTTTAGTGGAAAGAGAAGACCTTATTAGTTGCATTGCCTTCACTATAATGAAACTTTTCTTCTAGGCTCGTGAAGAGGCTTAAAGTAGGTCTTGAAAACTCTTGGCATGGGCTAGGGACTTATATAAAAGCCTGTAACTTTAAAGTTTCTTCAAGGTCACAAATATCTAAGAAAACACTGGAAGGTTTAAATTGAGTTCTTTGCTGGTTTCCTTCAGACAGATTTAGTTAAAAAGCCAAGTGTTTTCAAAAGGAGTTGTATATAGTGTTTGAAACAAAGCTTATTCTTTATGAATCATCAAGTTTCTAAATTAGACATGCAAATAACCCATCCTTATCTTTCCCCTATATTGGGATGAGGGAAAATTACTCAGGAGTCAAGATACATGTTTTTTATGTGTGCAACCTGAGTGTGTTCTTTGGCACTGCATGGACTCCCAAGTATCACTAAGTATAGTCCTGGTAGTCTCTCAGCACCCCATTGCACTATTGTGCTTTGCAGTATGGCTGGGCTCATACACTGAGTTGTCAATTATGATTGATTGAGGATTGCTGGAAGAGGCGCCAGGGCTCCTGGGCATTGCTTGAGAGGCACTCCTCCTTGAAAAAAATAGCCCTCCCATACCAACTATGCAGGCCTTGAAGGCCCTTCCTTTTTTGTTTCTCTCTCTGTTCATTCCCATTTCTGATATCATATCATGGGAAGTTGTAGCAGAATAATCAAAGAGGTAAAATGGATTTCAATTCTTGAATTCTTCCTCTCCCTAACACCTGTCTTCCTTTGAATTCTAGAATTGAATGTGTCTTCTGGTTTCCTGAAGATGCCCTGCTCTACCAAAGGCTCTTCTGAAGTAGAGCTTCAGTTGGTGATAAAATATAGATGTCTGATATTTTGATTTTCATTCCTTGACATGTTACCTAACTTCTTGGGGCATTAATTCTATGTGTAAAATGTGTCCAAGAGTGACAGAATCATGGTGCTTGAGAAATCCTGGCTACTAGTATTGCTAGTCTTTCTCCAGGATCTTGATCTAAAAGTTCCCCATAAATGCCAGGCAAAAACCCCACATTTTTCAGTGTGGAGGGGTGAGGTCAGGAACATGGGTTTTGGCAATGAATAGAATGAAGTGTATTATAACTCTAATTAGTTTTTCAGCTGTGCCATGTGGGGCATGTTTCTTAGTATCCCAAGTGTCAACTGAAAATTGGGGCTAGAGGTAGTGTTTTTAGGGTAATTGAATAGTAGTTAGCATAGTGCCCAATTTAGAGATGTGCTTAATATGTTTTTAGTAATATTTATATAATGCTTATGTAATAACTTAGAACAATAACCCATATGTATTATACTTAGTCCTCATATAATCTCCATGAAGCTTTGTCATAAAGAACTAAATAAGGCTACATGATAGCTACTATGTCTGGTTATGAAAATGAATTCATTCATATTTCAGGTCAATGGTTCACAAGTACTTAATGTTTGTACTAAGAGAGTATTTTTCCCCTTCTTTTTGATTTTTAATAAGATGCAGTGATCACAAAGTTGTTCATAATATGTTGGCATAAAGTGTTCCAACATTAGTCTCTCACCACCAATGCTCCCAGCCCTCTCCCTTGACAGGCATATATCAGAATCTTCTTTTTTTTTGCTTTTTTTTTGGGGGGGGGGCACACCCAACTATACTAAGGGATTTCTCTTGTTACTGTGCTCTGGGATCATTCCTCGTGGGCTCAGGACACACACCACACCACACCACACACACACACACTCACACACATACACACACTTAGCTTTAGTTCTTTCTTAAACAATTTGATGAGAGACCATAGAAAAACATCTTAGAAGGCATAAAAATTCCCACTCCATATAAAAATAGATACTCTCTTGAGTGAAATGTGTCAGAGGGAGAGGGAAAGACATAGCATAGTCTCACTCATTTGTGGGATATAAGAAAAATAAAATAGATAATAACAATAATATCCAGAGACAATAGAGATGAGAGCCAGGAAAACCAGCCCATGATATAAAGCTTACCATAAAGAGTGGTGAGCCCAGTTAGAGTATTAACTGCACTGACAACTACCATGACAATGATAGTGTGTGTGTGTGTGTGTGTGTGTGTGTGTGTGTGAGAGAGAGAGAGAGAGAGAGAGAGAGAGAGAGAGAGAGAGAGAGAGGTGAGAAGGAGAGAGAGAAATAGACTGCCTGTCCCATCTTTGGGATGGGAAAGTTGGTGATGGAAAAGTTGCACTGATGAAGGATGGTGTACATTCTATAACTGAAACCAATTATGAACATTTCTGTAAACATGGTGCTTAAATAAAGAAACTATTAAAGAAAATAAAAGAATGGCTACTAGGATTTTTAAAATATTTTCAATGAGCTATGGGGCTGAGTGACTAAAAAGCCCTTTATTCACTGTTCCAAATTCCATGTCTCTAAATTTATATCTGTAGTGCCTGTCTGTCTCTTAGTAAAGCAGAAATATTTTCTACATATGATAGTTTACTAAAGACATCAGACTTTCTTCAATAACCAGTTAATTACTGAGAATGCATCAGGTGCTATGAAAGACACTGGAAACAGAGCTGTGATAAAGAACTTAACTCTACTCATCCTGACATGGAAAGGCTAATAGGAGGTTGGTCTGTTATTTTGCCCACGAAAAAATAAATCTATTCACATAAGTATTTCCAGAACTTTCAAGTACTTTCTATATTAGATCTCTCAGCACCCTAACTACTCTCCTTTGAAAGTGTAAATTAAAAAAGAAATACCAGTGACATGTAAATTTGTTTTAGTCCTCATCTGCATGATTAGATTTCTACCTTATATTTCACAGTATATTTCCACATCATAGTGATGAAGAAAAATATTTCTGAATTGTCCTCATGTACTGCATCAAGCCTGTTTGAGGAATTAAAGAATTACAATGATGCGTTATGTACCTATGTATAGTCTCAGGGGGAGAGAGATGTGTAACCCAATGGCCATAATCCAAGTGCTATAATAGAAATGGGCAATTTACTCATCTAAATAAGGACAGTCTGTTGTCTGCTAAAGGCTTTCACGATGGTGCTGAAATTCTACTGAAAATTTTATTTTCACACTTTTTATTACTGGTGATTTTTCTATTTTGTGCTGTTACTGAATATATTTACAAAGAGGGGGTTCCTTCAAAATCCAAAGTGGTAAAACTATTGTTCTATAATGTATTTCTATTAACATTCAGAAGAGGTTATGAGAAAATGTAGCCATCATGTGATGTATTCTTGATTAGACAACTGCATGTAGAGTGTATTACAGCTACAAGAATGTTTTGATAAGAATCAGCTACTTAATATTTATATTATTCTCTTTTTATATATTCGGAATGAAGGCTACAGCACAAAGCCCTTATGTGGACTAAACTTAAATATTCCTCTTCTTTACTGGATTTTGGCATAAACTCCATACCAAATGAAAACATGGATTTGACAGAAAACTGGAAACAAGGACACTTACTCTATGACCTTAAACCTATAGAAAAAGAAAGATAATTAATCAGATAGTGGACAGTGGTAACCTTGCTTCCCTGGCAACCAGTTCTGAGGAGAAAATGGCAACCTCCTCCCATCCTGCTTTTACCACTCATATCTAAATCTGTGGAGTTTGTAATTGAGCCTGTATTGAGTTTTCAGATATCTGCACTTTCTCTACCTTTACTTCTGTAAATACATAATAATCCCAGAAGGTTAGTGACGTTCTGTTAACAACTGTTTCCTGTCTTTAAAGGTGTTAACACACATTAGATGCCTGGTTTCTGTGAGCTCTATTTCCTTCTTTTTATTAAGATAGTGATACTATTGTGTTATCATAAATATTTTCATTTACCCACAAAAGGACATGGCATTCAAGGTTATTCCTGCAGATAAGATGTCACTGGGCCCTGTGAAATTAATTATAAAGCCAGTCTGACAAGATTAATAGGATTCTGAAAAGCAAAAAACATTCATTTTTTTCCCCCTGATCAGTCCTTTATATATTTTAGTCTTAAGAACCTATCCTATTGAGTTGAAATAAAAGAATTCTGTCAGTTCTCATTTCATTCAGCAAAGATTTCTTCTATAGTCTGTGATAGGACTGGCCAGATAGGCATAATGATGGGGCTTTTACTTTTATAAGTAAAAAATTATATTGAACCGTGGGATCAAAACTGACAGCCTAAATGTTATAACATGGTTTTAAATATTTAAAATATTTAATATAAATATTAAATACAATAGTATTAACATGAAATATTTAAATTATTTAATGAAAATATGAAGGACATCCCCCGACTTTGCAGTGAAGAATAGTCAAAATATATTAATTTATGAATTTTAAAATGGGGGTTACACTTTTGGGGGGTGCTCTAAGTTGTGTTCAGGGACCCTGGGGCTAATCCTTACCATGCTTAGATAACCAGGATAGATGGTTCAATGTTTGATCCAGCACTGCTCAGGGCCTCTAGGGCTGTCATAGTGGTGTTCCGTGACCACCAAGCTATCCCCATTGGTGGTAAGGGGGTCATGCTGTGCTGGGAATTGAATTTGGGACTTTATTGATGCAAGGCAGATGCCTCAGACTCCAGAGCTATCTTCCTGGCTTTTTTTTCTTCCTTAAAGAATCACTTTTGTTCCACTGCCTATAGGCAAAAAAGACAGCCAGAAAAGTTATCTGCCTAAACCCACAGAAAGTGGTGCTAAATTTTGTTTTAGTGTTTGGAGAAAGTTAGACTTATATCCTCTTGACCTTTATATCTCTTTAGAGTACCTTCTTTCATTCTTCTAATACACCATCAATAATTCTCACCATCAAATGCATGTAGTTTTTAGATCTGATAGGCAAACGTGGGCATTCTAGTTTCCCAGCTTTCATTAGGATGTGCCATGGAAACCTGATTTACCAAGAAACTCAGTAAGGCAACTGCAACAAACTAAGTCCTTTTATTATAATCAGAGCTATTAAAAATGCAGTGTTTTAGGGATGGCACCATTTAAAATCAGCTTTAGAGATACACCAAACTACATGTTTTCACTGAATATATTGACTATATAAGAGACTGATATCACTATAGAAATTCAATTAAAATGCACACTAACAAAGACATATCCCCCAGACACATGAACAAATGTATTCCATTTAACTTTGTTCTTTCTTGAAATCAGGAGGTCTCGCATTCTGACTTTATTTATAAGTATATTTGTATCCCAACACTGTTTCTGTTGCACTGTAATGAACATAAAAGAGGTACATGATAGGCTACCTCTTTCAGAAAGAAAAAAGAGGAAGAGAAAATATTCACTGGATTGTCCACTGTATAAGGCATTTTACATAGATTATTTCTTTTAATCCAGACAGCCTGCAAGGAATTATGTCTGCTTTTGTAAATAAAGAAAGTCAGGTTTGAAAAAGCTAAGGAGCATACAATCTCTTGAGTGTGGTGATGCATTTGAATCAGTTTTACTGGTTGCAAAAATTCATGCTCATTCTTGTAAGGAATATTGGCAAGAGACTAGGATCAGGAAGCAATATAAATTTTTGGGTGATGAAGCTCAAAATAAAATTTAATCAATCACTAAGACTTAGGAATAAACCACATTGATTTTGGTGTCCAGGGGGGGTTGGTATGAAAAGGTTATACTTTTCCATTATTAGAAAAAATCTTAAGGAATAAGAAGCAAGATCTGAAATCATTCTAATGGAAATACTAGGATGAAATATTCTTTTAAACAAAGACCTAGCTCATATATGACAGACAGAATTAAAAATGTAAAGACTTCAACTTGACTGCTATATCTTCTCTGCCTCCTATGGTCCTCTGTCCACTCTCCTTCCTGTATTGATAGAATCTTTGATCCATCATCATCTCCACTCATTGCCTTTCTGTAGCACATACTTGGACAAATTGCATCATTGAGTGAAGTGAACTATGTATAATCTCTATGCTTCATGGAAATTCCACAGTAATCAGCACCTTTTGTGCTTAGAAAAGTGTCTGTGATTTCAAGGCCACTCAAACGATATTCCCTAAGTGAATAAAATGGTCTATAAGATCAAAATAAATTTCTAGGCACTAACACATAATGGGTTTTTGAACTACTTTTCAATCCTGCTATGTTTCTTGCATTTACTTGCCCCTGATTTCAACAATTCAACTCTTCATTTATTTCAAACCTTGGATTTAACAGATGGTTTTGTCTTTGGGAACCATTTGTCAGGAGCTCAGTTTCTGATTGTTAAACATACAAAGTCTACAATCCTATCTGTGCTCCTTCTGTTATAACCCACGCGTGGTCTGTTCTCTTCTAAGGCCCATTTCTTCACTTGTGTTCTGGTACTCTATCATACCATATTCATAGGAATCTCTTTCTCTTTATACCGATCTCTCATTCTCCTCATGAGAGGACTCCATGTACGCATTTCAAAACATACTCAAATGCCTATTATTACAAACAATGGCAACTTTCCCTAACAGCTTTCTGTAAAATTAACCATTTTCCTCCATATACAGTTTCCTTTATATACGAAACAGCCATTTTCCATTCTCTCCTTTTCTTATTCTTTTTATCAACACTTAACCTTCTGCTTCCTGAGATAATATTTTTTTTGGCTATTGTAAAAACATGCTCTACTGATTTGCCTCTTATATAACATCGTCTTTTATAAATGTTTGTAGCCTTGACTACCTCTACCTACACTTGAAATATCCTCCATGCAACTTTTGACCCTTCTCTCAACTGTTTTCTTTCTCTCTCTATTAGAATGCCTAACCTCAAATTTTACATTTGTTCAGCAGCTCACAAATTCATATTAGCAACCCAACTCTTTCCTCTAAATATCAGATCAGTATATTAAATCTCACACTTTGAGTTCTCTATTTGGATGCATAATGCACTCTGAAATTACACTCATGCTCTTTCCTTATGGAACTGGTATTTTCTTAGTGTTATTTCTTAGTGTTATAGTGAATGTCACTACCATCCACCAAGCAGTACATCTTAAAAACCTTCAATATATCACTCCCCCACTTTCTCATATTCATTCCAACATGAAGTTCTGTTGACTTTGCTCCACTGTGTCCCTCAAATACATCCTGTTCAGCCCACATTCTAGTGCCAGAGCCAGTCACCATCGCCTGTTCTGCAGCCACCCACTGGACTCACACTATAGCCAGAACAGTCATCTCTTTTATAATCCCTGACTCAGTTTTAAATATCCCTCCTCCTTCCTTTCCCTTCCTTTTGTTTTGTTTTTGTTTATGGGCCAAATCCGGTGACACTCAGGGGTTACTCCTGGCTATGAGCTCAGAAATCGCTCCTGGCTTGGGGGACCATATGGGACACCAGGGATCGAACCGAGTTCCGTCCTGGGTCAGCTGCATGTAAAGCAAACACCCTACTGCTGGGCTATTGCTCTGGCCCACTTCTATTTTTGTTGTTGTTGTTGTTGTTGTTGCTGAAATTACCAAAGACAAGCCATCGTGGTGTTTGCACAGGTAGGCACTTATCAGGGCTGCATTCTTCAATTACCCCAACACATTCAAGGATGGTTTAACCAACACATTCTTGTTATAGTGCTTACTGAAGGTCACATTCAGATGTGATGCTCACGCATCTTTCCCATGCTAGAGGTCACAAATGGTGCATGGCTCTTGGAGTCCCAAATCATAGAGCTGGGATTGATCTTGCAGCCCCACAACTGAGCTATACCATCCAGTCCTTAGAAAAATATTTTTAAGTATAAAAATAATTATATCACACATCATTTTGCTACCACATCCCCATTCAATGGCAGCAATGCAACAAACAAGTCTTCACAGTTTCCAGTTGGTTTTAGGATTAAGTCAGAAAACCCAGGGCTGGGCGGTGGCGCTAGAGGTAAGGTGCCTGCCTTGCCTGAGCTAGCCTTGGATGGACCGCGGTTCGATCCCCCGGTGTCCCATATGGTCCCCCAAGCCAGGAGCGACTTCTGAGCGCATAGCCAGGAGTAACCCCTGAGCGTTACCGGGTGTGGCCTAAAAACAAAAAACAAAACAAAAGAGAAAACCCAGTCTGCTCTTTAGAGTTCCACAATCCAGGCTTAGCTCATACACCTACCTGCTCTCTCTGCATCTTTTGATCTTTTAGATGCCATATTTCTTCCTGCTTTTATACACAGTTCTTCTTTTTAGACTTCTTTGCTCCTCTGCCCCAATCTTTTCCTGTTGTCTCACTTTATCATACATAACCTGGTTATCTTATACTCAAGTTCTGACCTCAAATCTACTGTCTCTATACCTTGATGATCACATAGGCAAAGTGCAATATGCACACCTCCCAACAGCATATAGTTTAAACCTATTTTATTATTTAGGTATTTTATGAGTAGGTATTTCTGTATATTCCATAATAATAGGAACAGTGCTGTCTGTCCTTTGTTTTTTGGGTCCATACCCAGTGGTGCTCAAGCTTACTCAAAGCTTATTTCTGAATTAGCACTCAGAGATCACTCTTGATGAGCTTGAGGAGCCATGCAGGATGCAGGGGATTGAACCCAGTCTGACTTTGTATAAGTACCCTACCCATTGTACTATCTCTCTAGCCCATTGAACAGTGCCTTTTCATGTTCACTCATCAAGGTGACATTCGGTGAGGTGAGGTGGTGCCATGGATAGAATTTGAGGCCACACACCCACAAGACAAAATTCCACCATTAAGCCACATCCCAAACCCACCTGTAGGATTTTTTGTAGATTTTTTTTTATCAAATTGGGGAATTTTTCCTCTATGTCTACATTACTTAGTTTGTATTATGAATTATTGTTAATTTCAAGTGGTTTTTCTGCATTTACTTATATGAAAATTAATTTTCTTCTTTAGTCTATAAATATATATTACATTAATTGTTCTTCAGATGTTGAATTAGCAAGGAATATTCAGGATATTACTTGGTTATGATGTATAATTCTTTACATTGTATTACTAATATTTTGCCTATATGTTTACAAGATGTCTTAAGTCTCTCTATATTTTTTTTTACCTGTAATGTCTATCACAAAGCTTTGGTTAAATGATAGCTTAAAACAATGGCTTGATAGAATAAATTAGAATGTATTCTCTCTGTTTCTGTCATTTGGAAGAGATTTTATGGTGATTTACTGTAATTTCTTCCTTGTCTGGAAGAATTCACTACTGAATCCAGTTGAGACTTTATGTGTTGGGAGCTATTAATTATTGATTCTATTTCTCTTTTTTCTCCTTCCAGTATTCCCATTGTATGTAATTTTGTAATTTTACCACAGCGTTTGAATACTCCATTCTATTTCATCTCAGAATTGTTTCATAGCTTTTGAATACTCTGCTCTATTTTTCAGTCTTTTTATGTTTGCTTCTCAGTTTTAGAAGTTTCTATGATTATATTCTCGAGCACAGAGATCTGAAAATCAGTTACCCCCAGTCTACTAATAAATCATCAAAGATATTCTTTTTACAATGTTTTTGATCTCCAACATTTATTTTTGAGTATTTCTTTGAATTTTTATCTTATGCTTATATAGTCTATTCTTGCACATTATCTACATTTTCCATTTAAGACCTTAGCATACTACTAATTTTTGGGTCTAGTTTTCAGTTTTGCTAATTCTGACATTTCTACTATATCAAAATTTTGTTCAGATATATTCTCAGTCTCTTCACACTGTGTTTTTATCCTTAGAATGCCATGTAATGTTTTGAATGATGGGTACTAGGTAAAAGAAACTTACCAAGATTTTAATAATATAATGTATAATGTATGAGGAGAAAGCAAGCATGAATCAACTCACCTACTTATGAGTAGGTATTTGTGAGCCCATGTCCTTACACTATGAATATCATTAGAGCTGCTTAGATTTTAACTTACTAACACTCAAAATGGCTGGGGGGTGGGTGAGGTTAAAATGACTGTTCTTTGATCAAACTGATGCAGGAAGGTAGAGAATAGAAGGCAGCTAGAACGATGCTCTTCTTTCTGGTTAAGCTAAGAGGATGGTGGATATCATTCACAGAAATAGAGAAAACAGAAGGATGAACAGATTTTGTGGAGGAAGACGTAAGTTGTTTTGAATATGCTGAATTTGAGATGCACAATGGAAATCCAAGTATTCCTGTTTATCTGTCAGACTTTTGTGACACAAATTCACTAGGGAGCTCTGAATATGAATATGAAGGAGCTTTTCCAAAAAGAATCTGTTCAACGGGGAGTGAAGGTGCCATAGTTGGATGTTAGGGAATGCCTATATTGAAATAAAGAACTGTGAGTGAAGCAAGAAAACCAATAATCAAAGAACCAAGACGTAGGAGCAGCACCAACGGAGAGCAAACATTCTGGGGAACCAAAGTACTGTGGTGAGGTGGGTTTGGTACTCCCCAGAAATTTCCTTTTTTGAACACCAAGCTCCATATTTGATACTCTGTGTATTGAAAGACAAGCAATTAAGAATCTATTAAGGGTCCATGTGCAGTTAATGTTGATTCATCTTCCTTGGACACTTTCCCTTTCTATTCATTATCTTTTTGGTGATTGTATAAAAAATAATCCATAAAAGGGAAATATTAAAAAAAGATTGTGTGTGTGTGTGTGTGTGTGTGTGTGTGATTGATTGATTGATATAGAGTCTGGCCCGTATTTCCTATCTTGACTCTGAAGCCAGACAACTATGATTAAATTTTATCTACACCTCTGAAAAAATTCTTTTTCTTGGGGCTGGAGTGATAGCGCAGTGGTAGGGCATTTGCCTCACACACAACCAACCCAGGACAGACTTGGGTTCTATTCCCAGTATCCCATATGGTCCCCAAGCCAGGAATGATTTCTGAGTGCATAGCCAGGAGTAACTCTTGAGCGTCACCAAGTGTGGCCCCCCCCCCAAAAAATAACAAAAATTTCTTTTTCTTTTTTTCTTTTTTTTGAGCCACACCCAGTGGTGCACAGGGCTTACTCCTGGCTCTGCACTCATCATATAGGATGCTGGGGATCAAATCCGGGTCTATCCTGGGTTGGCTGCAGGTAAGGCAAACACCCTCCCCGCTGTGCTATAGTTATGAAAAATAAATTCTTAACTTTCTTATGCCTCTGTTTTCTCATTAGTAAAATTAAGATAATAATATCTATCTCACATAAGTGATGGTACATTGAGATCATAGAAGTGAATCTCAGAGAGTACTACTAAATACTTTAGAGTTAATAGAAGCCAATGGGGAGGACAATACCAAGACCAGGGGATGGCTTAGAGTTGCAGTCAGAAAACTATGGTCTTCAGGTCAGATCCACCCTCTGGCTTATCTGTGTATGGTCTTGCAGTTAATGAGGGGTTTTAAAAGTTTCAGTGGTTAAAAATAAATCATATAAATTATGTAATTTAAAATTTAGTATGCATAAAGTTTCACTGGAACATAATCAGCATGCTTAATTACAATCAAGACCTTTTTCAATACAATGACAGAGTTTGGCTGCATCAAAGATCATGTAGTTCACAAAGTCTAAAATATTTACATTACAGTAAAAGAATGGTAATTCAAATGCAGCAAAGATAGATACTAAATAGTTGTTAACCAAAATGAATGATAGATTACCAGAGACCTTAATAATATCTTTCTTGTTGGTTTATTTGAGCATTTGCCAGCATAGAGAGGTAACAGGAGGAGACATAGCTGGAAAAGCTAAGATGCAGGGCAAGCTAAGGATAGCATGCGTAAATGGTTAAGATTGACCACACATGTGGTAGATAGGATATGAATAAAGCTGATACTTCCTGAAGCCTGCTTGTGAGTGAGTTGTTTTTTTTTTGTTTGTTTGTTTTTGGGCCACACCCAGCAGTGCTCAGGGGTTACTCCTGTCTGTCTGCTCAGAAACAGCTCCTGGCAGGCACAGGGGACCATATGGAACACCGGGATTTGAACCAACCACCTTTGGTCCTGGTTCGGCTGCTTGCAAGGCAAACACCGCTGTGCTATCTCTCCGGGCCCGTGAGTGAGATTTCTACCCACCACTTTCCTGTACCCTGATGACCTGCCAGTTAATGGGGGATGGAGCCACGTGGTCCTGAGCTCAAGGACAACAAATTTTTTAACAACAACAAAAATTTTTAACAACTTTTATTTTGACCAAAGTGAATTACAAATCTTTCACAATAATATTTTAGGTACATAGGTACATAGTGACATTGAATCAGGGGCATTTCCACTACCAGTGTTGCCCTCCCTCCACTCCTGTTCCCAGCATGCATCTCATATCCCCCTTCTTTGCCCCCTTGGGCTACTAGTATAGAAGAAATCCTCATTCTATAGCTTATTAGCTTTGAGACATTAAAAGTTATTTGATTTTTTTGATTTTGGGCCACACTGGCTATGTGCTCAGAAATTGCTCCTGGCTTGGGGGACCATATGGGATGCCGGGGATTGAACCACAGTCTGTCTTTGGTCTGACCCATGCAAGGGAAACGCCTTACAACTGTGCCACCACTTTGGCCCCAAAAGTTATTTAATTTTTATAAGTTTTAATTTCCTCAACTTTAACTTGTGTTACCATAAGAATTAAAAAAATTCTTTTTTTACATAAGCCAAAAATTAATATCTGGTTTATAAGCAAGTGATCAATAAATGCAAGTTTTTGCTTTATTTAACTGGGCTCACTAACATTGCTGTTACTTTCTAACAGGAGTGCATAAGGTCCACAAAATCTTGTGATTTTATATCTTAGTACATCACAAGACAGATACATATGCATCTTATTGGCTGGCTGTCTTCTGTATACCCATATTGTATGGTCCTTGAATGATATTATAAATATCCAAATGGCTCTTGGCAAAAAAGTATTTCCCCATTTCTGCCTTAAATATTTTTCACAACTGTCTTCTGTGTTATTTTTTTATGTTATATGCCAAATATTTGCTTAAATATTATCTCCTTAATAAGGCTATTTTAGTTAATATAGATCATATATACATATGAAGAGCTACTAAGTTGTTTAAAATAATGAAATTGCACTTTTTGCAACAATGTGGCTAGTACTTATGGTAATGAAAAAATATCACAAAGGAAAAGACAATGATAAGATTGTTTAATTAATGAATGGAATATAAATAATTCAAGAAAAAGAAGTGACAAAATATACCAAAGTATATCTTAGACTATGAAAAACATAATAGTTACCAAAGAGAAAAGAGATGTGAGAGGCTTGAGTCACCTCAATGGACCATTTTGCTAGTGTAATGCATTAGAACTTTGGCGAGTTCATGAGTCTTATACACATATAGAGTGTAAGGATGTACTCCCCCAAAATAGAGTATGAGGACATAGAGTGGGTGTACTCTACAAAAAGTAGATTTCTTTCACACTTTTCTGTTATATCTTCTTTGAATTTTCTTTCTTTTTTTTGTTTTTATTGTTTATTTGTTTTGTTTTTGTGTCAGACTTGATGATTTCAGGGTTATTCCTAGTGGGACTCAGGGACACCAGGGATTGATTTAAGATAGGCTATGTGTAAGACAAGATCCTTACGCACTATATTATCACTCTGATGCTGTTTCTTGCTCTATGTAGCAGAAATTTGTCTAGTCCATAGTTTCAGATTACCAGACCACCTACAATAGGAATTGTTTAACATATCTTTGCTAGTATCTTTTTTTTTTTTTTTTTGGGTCACACCCGGCGGTGCTCAGGGGTTACTCCTGGATGTCTGCTCAGAAATAGCTCCTGGCAGGCATGGGGGACCATATGGGACACCGGGATTCGAACCAACCACCTTTGGTCCTGGATCGGCTGCTTGCAAGGCAAACACCGCTGTGCTATCTCTCCAGGCCCCTTTGCTAGTATCTTAAAAAATTATTTCCTGTGAATTTACTTCATGCTTACTGTAGTTGAGATAACATGATTACAAAAGTATTAATGTCTAGTTCAACCTTTATGGAAAGCAATATGGAGATTCCTCCAAAAACTGGAAATCGAGTTCCCATATGACCCAGCTATACCATATAGGAATATACCCTAGGAACACAAAAATACAATACAAAAATCTCTTCCTTACACCTATATTCATTGCAGCACTATTTACCATAGCAAGACTCTGGAAACAGCCAAGATACCCTTCAACAGATGAATGGCTAAAGAAACTGTGGTACATATACACAATGGAATATTATGCAGCTGTCAGGAGAGATGAAGTCATGAAATTTTCCTATACATGGATGTACATGGAATCTATTATGCTGAGTGAAATAAGTCAGAGAGAGAAAGAAAGACGCAGAATGGTCTCACTCATCTATGGGTTTTAAGAAAATGAAATACATTCTTGCAATAATAACTTTCAGACACAAAAGAGAAAAGAGCTGGAAGTTACAGCTCACCTCATGAAGCTCACCACAAACAGGGATGAGTTTAGTTAAAGAAATAACTACGTTTTGAATTATCCTAATAATGAAAATGTACAAGAGAAATAGAAAGCCTGTATAGAGTACAGGTGGGGGTCGGGTGGGGAGGAGGGAGATTTGGGACATTGGTGATGGGAATGTTGCACTGGTGATGGGTGGTGTTCTTTACATGTCTGAAACCCAAACACAATCATGTATGTAATAAAGTTGTTTAAATAAAAACACACACATACACAAAAAAAACAATGTAAGTCAGAATGAAGATGAAGATTAAAAATTTTTGTAGCTGTCCTTTAAAAAGTTGTCCTTTACGTTACTTTGAAAAAACAAAACAAAACAAAACAAAAGTATTAACGTTTACTCTTTCAGCATACAGTTACTGTACCTTCATCACCACTAAAGAGCCCAAGACCCTCCACCTCAGTCCTATGGTCACTTTTGGTCTGTCTTTTCCTTTATCACCCCTGCTCTTGGCCATACTGCTCTGTAATTTCAACTCTAGTCAAGTCCAAGATCTTGTTATTATTATTGTTATTCAATCCCGATATTTCTTCATAAACCATGTACAAGTGAGCTCATCCTAGTTCTGACAACTCATTTAACATATAACTTCTAGCTCTATTCATGTTGAATCAAAAGGCAAGATTTAATCTGTTTATATGTCTTATAGGTTCTTAAAATAATTGAATAAGCTTCAAAAGTCATACACTGATTGGCTTGTCTTCATCTAGGAGGCAGTATAGTGCATCTGTTAAGGTATATACCAAATGTTTTCTTTTCCACTGTGAAATTTGTGTAACTATAGACTAATAACTATTTTTTATTTTATTATTTGTTGATAGTAATTGCTTTATTTAAGCACCATTACAAACTGGTTCGCAATTGGGTTCCAGCCATAAATGTCCACCCCCCCATTCACTAGTGCAACTTTCCTTTGTTTAATGCCTTGTCTACATTATTCCTATGACATAGGTTTAGTAATTTCTATTTCTTAGAGATGCTATGAGGAATTAGTGAGATAATCAAATTAAGGAATTTAGCACAAAGATTAGTACATATTAAGTGCTAAAAACATTACATACGTAGTAGCTCTCATATTGCTTGTCAATATCTTCTTGTTTTGTGTTAAAATTCAAGAAACTTGATGTGTTTGAAGACCAAATTGTAAATGTGTATGTGAAATGCAGAACCATTAGATATTATCCGCATCAGATCTGTTTTATATGTGACATATATTAGTTGAATATAAGGGGAAAAAATCCCAGAAAAACATGTTTTCTTGGCATTCAGTCATTACAGATGCATACTGATGAGAGGTGGAAGGAAGTTTATGACATAATTCTTAAAAATAAGAACAAATTAGCAAGTTGGACCATTTGCCAACTATTTTATGACATTAAAATTTAGCAATAGAGAAAGTTTTTCTGTTGAGAATAAATGACCCAGATAAATTTCTTTGGTTTTATTCAGACAGAAAATATATTTAAATTCTTGTTTCTGAGATTTGTGCCATTCAAAGATGTAAAATAGAGAAGCAGAGTTCTGAATCTAAAACTGAGACCGAATATTTACTATAGGTTTTTTACTGCAAGAGATAAAAAGAGGCAAATTTCTCAGGAAGAGAGGTTCATGTAACTTCATTTCTATTTCATGTAACCATTTTTGTTATTGATGTTTTGTGTTTATAGATAAGGGAAAGCAAAAGGGCCATGGTTAGTGAGTGAAAGTTGGAAGTCACTGTGATTTATCATGGACTTTGCCATTAGTTATCTGAAAATATTTCAAAAATTATTAATAATTCCAAATTTCATAAAACTTCTAGAAGAGCTCAAATAAAATGCTTTAAATAAAAAACAGCTTTTAGATTTTAATTACCTGATCTTCATAATCAGACCCCGTGTCAATGATCTCCCCAGTGTCCAACAACATTGAAGGATCAAGGTCACTTGAACCTAAGGTTAAGAAAAAAAAATTATCTGAAGAGGGGGAACAGTTTTCCCAGTGGTGCTCAGGGGTTACTTCTGATGTGATTCTCAGGGATCCTTCTTTGCCAGGCTTTGGGGATCATATAGGGTACCAGGGATCAAACCCAGGTCAGCTGAATGAAAGATAAGGGCCCAACAAGTTGTACTATCCTTCTAGAATCTAGACCAATCTTTCTTTTCTTTGTTTTGGATTTTTGGGTCACACTCGGTGGCACTCAGGGGTTACTCCTGGTTCTGCACTCAGAAATTGCTCCTATCAGGCTTGGGGGTCCATATGGTATGCCAGGAATTGAATCTGGGTCTGTCCTGGGGTGGCTGTGTGCAAGGAAAATGTCCTACCACTGTGCTATTATCATTCTGGCCCCAGACCCATGCATCTTCTTTTTAAAGTTGTTTTCTTTGTTTCTTTTTAAATAGAGTCTTTTAATTTTATTTTAGTTTTTGGGCCACATTTGGTGGCACTAAGGTGTTATTCCTGGCTCTGCACAAAGAAATTACTCCTGGTAGGCTTGGGGGAGCATATGGAATGTGGGGGATCGAACCTGGTTTGGCCATGTGCAAGTCAAGCACCCATTCATTGTGCTATCACTCTGGCCCCTAATGATGTTTTCTAAGTGTTCTAGCACAATCTCCCACTGAGTTTTCTATTGCTATGATGGTTATATTGTTTTCACAAAAATTCTGGTGCTAGGAGAGAATTTGAGGATCAGTGTGCATGCCTTGCATGTGAAGACCCGGGTCAAATCTCTAGTGTCACAAGATTCTTACAGTGCTGCTGGGCATAACTCTCAGGCCCCGGAACACCAAATGTTTCGACCTTTAAGATGAAAATCTTATTTGGAAAAGATTTGTCATCATCAAAAAGAAAGAGCATTGCTTTAACTAAGTGTAAAGAAGGGAGTTTTCACAAGGAACCATGAGTATGAATTCTGAGGACAATACATTTCCCAGGAATTGAAGCACCTTATGTGGGGAACTAATAACTGTCCTGGAAGAAACGTTAAAAGAAAATAAAAGTGGGAGAAGACCACTGGCATTTCCAAAATAAGAATTGACTTTGCTCACTGAGAAAATGAGAAAATGGGAGAAAATTTTCACCTAAGTCCCTGACCAAGAAGCCGGTTAACTTCTTCGGGGGTGAGGGTGGAGAAGAGGAACTAGGCTATATTAGGTAGTACTTAGGGGCTACTCCTGGCTCTGTGCTCAGGGATCATCATGTTGATGCTTGGTAGATCCTGTGTGCCAAGGATCATACTAGGATCAATTTCATACCAGGCAACTACATTGACCTCTATACTATCCCTCTGACACCAAATTTAATAAAAATCCTAGTCCCAAAGGTTTTGTTAAATTGCTTACACATTAATTTCTAAGGCTCAAATTCAAACCAGTAATTTCTCATAACAGGGTTTCTGAAGTACATTTGACTTGTCATTTTCATTTAATCACTTATTCCTGCTGAGAAACACATATCATCCAATAGGCAGGGAGGCAGAATTCAGCACTTCCCATAAAATATTATTATACATGTGATGACAAAACAGACACTGTATGTTTCATTGAACTGCGCTTTGCCAAATAATTCTTGATGCCAGAATATTCAATGAACAATATTTAATAGAGTTTTTAAAATGTCTTAGATACCTTTGGAATACAGGTCTCTACCAAGACAGTTTTAACACTTTCTTCCCCCAAAGATACAAAATGTGTTCACAGATAGTCTTTTCTTACCTCTTCCTTTTTTTGTTATTTTTCTAAAATCATTATTCCTGATATTTATCATACTGATTAAATACTAAGCAGTAACAGCTTTGTACATTGTATTGATTTCTCCTAACACATCCAGCTGATTCTCAATTCTAAGCAAAAGCTGTCCACATGGCTTTGTACATTGGATCCGTCATTTAGGCACTCTACAGAAAGGACCAGGGACAGTATAGTGCCTCTGTGACATTTGGAGAAAATAAGTAACAGTGAATGGCTGATGATGAGATGGGTTATAGGGTAGTAGCTGTAGAATAGAACAAGCAGAAGTGGAATCAAGAAGTGTCACTTCAACGTGTGACAATCACAGTCACCACTATTGAAGATATCATTAAAGGCAAAGCCTGTTTTATTTAGCTTTCATTATTTCTCCAATATGCATATTATTCTCCACTGACTACTGCAAGTGATCAAAGATACAGTGATTCAAAAGATACTTTATCTCATCTGTATTCAGTATGATTACTGTGAACTGAGAATGGGTTCTGAACACAAAGGCTTATTAAACATATAGTTAGTAGAGCTCCTGTGTCCCACTTATTTAATTAGGACTTTTCTCTCATGAAAAAGTTCAATTTGAAGGGCTCTTAAATGACCCAGTTAACAGGCATTACACATTAATATTTCAAATTATACACGACTATTATAAAAATATCTTCAGCAATAGTAGCATGAAGAGATCTTTTTATCACAAAGGGAAAAATGACTCATACTTGTAAGGAAAAATAAATTGACTTTCCTTATAAAGTGCCTTTAACAGACATTTTATTTTTCAATAAGGGATGGAATTTCTTGACATGTTACTGCTCTTGGCAACAGGACTAATATATCATAGGAGGCCGTAGACAAAAGATGTAATTATCAGCTCAAATAATAATTGAATAGCTTTCATTTTCTTTTAGTATTGGTTGCCTGGCTTACTGAAATCGGGCCTTTAATAATAATTGAAGGTTTGACATACAAAACTGGGGGTAAATATAGATAGATGTACATATTTGTGCCTTCATTAATTTGACAATTTACACAGAAAACAACTGCAGCAATCTTGTTACTTAAAAAAAACCAGCAAAATCAAAACATTCTGAAAAAAAATAATAACATAGCTGTCACTTCCCCCTACTTTAAAATTCTCAATTTCTTCTCAGATTTAAAAATCATTCTTCTATCTAGCACACAATGGCAGGTGCTGAAATAGAGCAAGAGTAGGGAGAATTCAGTAACACCAGATATCAGGCACAAGAGTGGTCTTTGAAAATACTATTTTATGTTGCATCCTTAAATTTAAGTGAAAATAGAGGCAGGAGAGGACAGGCACACCATTTTTAAGAAACTCTTCTGTATCTTTTCTCTCCTAGTAAGCCTTCAATCTAAAGTTTTAAGAAAACCCTCCTTCTGTTTTGAGTATCAAACAAAGAAAATCTCTTACAAAGTAGGGTTTTGCAGACAATGAGGGTATATGTAGATAAACCTCCCCTAATGTTTCATCTGCTTGTTTGAGTAAAGCAGAGCCCCCCCCTCAATCTCCATTCTGTCCCTTTCAAAACAGTGTACAATTTTATGTAAACATTTTTTCATCTCTAAATGTAAGAACAAAACTTTTAGAAAGTATTTATTTGGTCAATAAGCAGAATGACTGAAAAAAAAGGACCTTTACGTTTAATTTTGCAGGGGCCGGGAAGGTGGCGCTACAGGTTAGGTGTCTGCCTTGCAAGCGGATGGACCGCGGTTCGATCCCCCGGTGTCCCATATGGCTCCCCAAGCCAGGGGCGATTTCTGAGCTCATAGCCAGGAGTAACCCCTGAGCGTCAAATGGGTGTGGCCGAAAAACCAAAAAAAAAAAAAAAACCAAAACAAAAAAAACATTTAATTTTGCAGATGTTGATCTGATGCATTTACTCTATAATGTTAAGTTTCTCCTAAGAGTCCTAGGCACCAGGGACAGAGACTCCAGCTCTAATTCCAATAGGTGTGAAAAATGTTAGTAACAGCTTCCAGAACTCTTCTTCAAAGAACTAATTTATTTGAAGAAAGCATCCAGTCAGCAGAGGGGATTAGAAGGTGTGCTTGAGGTATTGGGTGCTGGTGGTTATGGGTGATAATGCAGTAGATGGCTCTTTAGAAACTTCACAATAGGGGCTGGGAAAGACTATGAAAGAGGAGACTATAGTAGATTAAGAAAAAAGAGGGGGCCAGAGCAGTGGTCCTAGAAGTAGGCTAGGACGGACCGCGGTTCAATCCTCCAGCATCCCATATGGTCTCCCCAAGTCAGGAGCAATTTCTGAGTGCATAGCCAGGAGTAACCTCTGAGCATCAATGGGCGTGGCCCTTCAAAAAATAAGAAAAAAGAGAAAAGGGGGTTGCATTGTATTAGACCAGTGATCACTCCAATCCCAGATGAAGTTATTAACATAAAATTTTTTCAACGTAACAACTACATATTCTATATACAAGCGATTTGTTCTTTACAGTAATTAAGAGCCAGGTGTTATTTTTTCCCCTTACTTTAGAGATGAGGAAACTGAAGCACAGAGAATGAGTGATGCTACCCTAGGGCTCTGTTACAGAGAACTCTAGGGACAGGTGACATTACAGCTAAAACCCAAAAATGTAGAGGCTCTGAAGAAATGACATTCTATGGCATGACAACAAACCAGTTAAAAAAATGTGGTACAGCTCCATGGCAACAGACTTAGTTGGGGTGGCTGACAGGAAAAGAAACATCTGATTGCAAGAACTCTCCCTCTCTATCACCTGGCTCCCTTGTGAAGTCTCATACTCTAATAAGGGGAAACAGATTATTACAATAAACAATAAACAAATTGTATAATCACAACTGAGATAAAACTCCAAAAGGAAACTCATGGGAAGCTGGCCTGGAACTTGAGAAATCTTGAGGAAATCACATATAAAATAGGATCTGTTGGACAGGAAAAGAAATAGGGACTGCAAATAAATCTTGCAAATGACCAGAATATGGAAGGTCCCTAGGGCTTAAGGAATTGGAAAAAGCAGGTAAGATGGAGGAGGAAGCGATGCAGGAAGAGATCCAAAGTAGAAAAACTGAGATAAGGGTTTCCAGCCATATAAAGACACTGGAGATTAGCTGGCAGAAAAGTTATTGAAAGTTCTGCTGTTTCATTTATTTTTTCTAAGATAATGTGATCAAAGCTTCATCCTGTGAGAATCCCATGGTAGACTGGATTCACAGTAGTTGAGAGAAGCCAGACAAAAGATAAAAAGGATGGCAAGGAATGACTAAGCCTTCAACCAGTGAATGAAAATAAATACTGGACTTCCATCATGTACCCAAAGAGTGATGAATAGTTTGAGTCATGAAGGCAGGAACATTTTTGCCAGTTCTCTTAAAAGAGCTGAACTGCATGTTCTCATATGTGAACTCTTAAAAAGTCAAATGCATAGAAACAGAGTAGAGAGATGGTTACTCTGGGCCCAGAGGTGGAGAAATGGAAAGATGGTAGTTAGGAAAGATATAGTGCAGTTATGTAGGATCTAACATATAACATGATGACTCTAGGTAGAAATGCTGTATTGAACATGGACATCTGCTAAAAAAATGTACTTCAGGTGTTCATTTATCACCCACAGGAAAATGGTAACTATGTGAAGATGGCTGTAACAATTGTTTCACTATGTATATCAAATCCTCATTTCATAGAGACTAAATACATACAAATTTTTATTTGTATAAGACTAAGTAACATCATCGGGACAAAAAGATTGCAATGACAGGTGCAGGTTTCTGTGTTCTCTCAAAAGAGAGAAGATGGCTGCAGTAGCCTAGTGTGGCAAAGAGGTTGTCCTTTAGGAAGAGAGGCACCATGTACAACTGGTTTACCATAGATTGTCTGGCTCACACTCTTCGCTGGGGTCTCTCACACACATAACTGGTTTATTTGTTTGTTCTCTCATCTTAAATATTTTATTAAAGTCATAGTATATTGTAATATTATAAACTTTGTAGGCATGTGTCACTGAAAATCACCATGTTCACAGAATACATTAAGTCTAACACTTAAAAAAGTCAAATTTCATACTTTATCACTGACCCCTTTACCTGATTTACCCACACAGTCTTCCTCCTTTCCTTCTAATAACTACTTATTTGGTCTTAAAGTCTAAAACTTTATGTATGTCATATTTATTTTATTCATTTGTTTTAGAACAGACTTATTTTAGGTCTGGAGCAGAAGGCAATTTTCCAGGACTTCAGGAGGGCTCTGGTGAGAACTTGTAGGTAAAGTCTTCTTTTTTTGTAAGCTTGGGCTCAAAGTGGAAAGTCAATCTTTGGAGATTTTACTAGGGTCTAGTATGGGGCACTAACATAACCAAAGGACTCAGAAGGTACAAGGACATTGCACCTATATCATTTACCAACTAGTCAGAAACCAGAATAGAAGTATTGCTGTAGGGCAAGGGGACCTTGGATGATGCCACTAGGCACTCACAGAGTAGGGAAGAAACAAAATGCAGCTGAATCATCATCTCCAGTCAAGTGCATTAGAAAACAAAGGGCATCTAATGTTTACGTATTTTGTAAGAAGTCAAAATAAATATCCTAAACTAAACACCAGCTATAAAAGCTTAGGTGTCAGAGCATTTTTTCAGAGAAGTAGTAATTTTGTTTAAATAATCTTACAGGCTTGACAAATAGTTCAATTGTACCTGTAATAGACTATCTTTTTCTTATAAAATTCAATGAAAAATGAGGCAGAAGAATGGACATCAGTAATCTGGGTTCTCTGGCTTTCCCAGAAACCTTGGTATTTCTTTGAATGACAGGGAGTAGATTACAAATATGGTTTAAAATTTTAAGTGATTATTATTCTTTCTAGAGCCAAGAACTTTTGGCTTTTCCCCACTGAGGCCACAATCAAAGATAAAACAGGACTTGGACAAAGACTAGAAAGTTTTTCACAGAGAATTAATAGTCAAAACCATGAGGCACAATGACTTGATCCAGTCAGGGTGAAAGATAAGGATGGACCCAAAACTGTGAATAATTACTACAGGATGGGTGTGATTATGTGTATTACTTGCTTTCTAACTACAACTTCCAGGCATAGTATGGCTGGGGGTGGGAGAAAAGGGGATAGACACAGGGGCTGTGCACCAGGGTAGATGTGTGCATGGGGAATCACTTATGAATCAGGAGTCCTGGTATGTATGTGTTCATGTATGTGTGTGTGTAACGTAACTTAATTATAGCATAAATAATGCGCTAGATTAGATATTTGTTTCCAGTTACAGAACATAGGTCCAGAGCTGCATAGTAACTAAATGCTAATTTACCTGTTCAGTGACTGGAAGAAAGGGCCAGATGCACAGTTATTTTGCTTTGCATCTTTATTTTTAACTAGAAGGTAAAAATCTTAGATGGCTATGTCACCCTTCAGACCTTACAGCAATTTGTTGAGTTTCATTACTACAATGCTGCAGACACTTGGCAAGGGATCAAAGTGCACTGTTGCCCAAAGGACACAGGGACTTACCTGCTGTAGCCTCTTTGTTTGGAAATAACTTGCTGTCAACTGCCATGGTGATGTCATGGAACACCTCATCCTCATCACGGTCAGCATCAAACTGGGGAAATTAGGACAGACAAGTTGGGAACATGAAATGATAGAAATTAGTTCATTTCAAAATAGAATGAGCATGCATCGCACAATCATATCACTAATGAAGCAAGGCAATGGTAAATAAACCCTTGAGTCTTTAATCAGACATTCAGAGGATCTTTTTTTTGGAGGGGGGGCACATCCATTTGATGCTCGGGGGTTACTCCTGGCTAAGCGCTCAGAAATTGCCCCTGGCTTGGGGGGACCATATGGGACACCGGGGGATCGAATCGCGGTCCTTCCTTGGCTAGCGCTTGAATGACAGACACCTTACCTCTAGCGCCACCTCTCCGGCCCCTCAGAGGATTTTAAAGCTTACACCTCTTATCAAATTGAGGAGAATGTTGAAGGTAAGTTTAAAGTCATTTATAGGTAAGAAAAAGCATGTAGAGGGGCTGGGTTGATTCTGAAGCTAGAGCACATGAACCTTGGATGCATAGAGTCCTGAGTTTGAACCCCAGCACTACATACTTTCCCAGGCACTGAAGAGGTTTGGGGAGTGGTGTGATGCCCCTCCACACTTCTGAGCCTGAGCATTAAACCATGCAAGCTGGTTGTCTGAGTATCATTAGGAGCAGACCCCAGGCCCTCAGAACTCGCTTGGGAAACTCTCTTCCAAAAAAAGGAAATGTGGGTTGAATTTCCTTAATAAAGCAATTATAAAATAAGCTTTGAAAAACTAACCAAAATCTTGTGCTTTCCAGCTCTTAAATTATTGTTATTATTTAATGTCGGCTCTATACTCTGTGATCACTCCTGAGGGGAACTGTATGTGGTGCTGGGAATCAAACTATTCAGTCACATGCAAAGTGTGTGCCTTAATACCTGTACTTTCTCTCTGGCTTTTCTTAGTATTTTTTTTTAAATTGTAAAAGGAAAACTGAAAATATGCAGCTCTAAACAACTGCAGAAAAAGAATAAATAAGACCAGAAATGAAAGGGGAGAAGTAGCATCTGATATCACAGTAGGCAAAAGGTTATAATCGACTGTTTTAATAATTTTGAGTCACTTAAGAGAACCTTGAAGAAATGGCTGAATTTATAGAATCATCCAATCTTCCATGTCCAAATTAGAAGGTAGCAAAAAGCCCAAATAGGCCAATTACAAGCAAAGAAATAAAGTTACCAAAAATATTCCTTAAAACAAAATCTGGAGCCAAAGAGAGAGTAAGAAAGTAAGGCATTTGCCTTGAATGCAGGACAGTGGTTCAAATCCCGCAATCCCATATGGTGCCTTCACCTCTGCGCCTGCCAGGAGAGATTTCTGAGCGTAGAGCCAGGAGTAATTCCTGAGCACTGCTGGGTGTGATCCAAAAATCAAAAACCAAAACACAACAACAATAACAACAACAACCCCCCCCAAAACAATAAAAAAATCCCCCAAACTCTCCAAATCCAAGGTCCCTTGCTTTTTATTAGTGAACAACCTTAAAAGATCAATAAAAAGAATGACCAAAAATTAAAAACAACCCTTTAAATGTGATCTAATTTTCAGGCTCTTCTGAAAAAAATTAAAGAAAAGAGAACACAGGGGCTGGAGAGGTAGCATGGAGGTAGGGCATTTGCTTTGCATGCAGAAGGACGGTGGTTCGAATCCCGGCACCCCATATCATCCCCCAAGCCTGCCAGGAGCGATTTCTGAGCGTAGAGCCAGGGGTATCCCGTGAGCACTGCTGGGTGTGACCCCAAAACCCAGAACAAAAAAAAAAAAAAAAGGAAAAGAGAACTCTTTCAGTTTCTCATCTACCAACATTACACTGATCTCAAATTCAGAGAATCACCAAGAAAGAAAACTAGAGAATAATATTTCAGATAAGTATAGATGTAAAATATCCTCAACAAAATCTTAAAGGAACAAATCCAGCAATACATTGAAAGGATCACACATCATGACCAAATGTTATTTTTTCCCTCTCTACTTCTCTAGTATATTGCCAGTCTCCAAGAAGGACCTATATTAAGAAGGAAAGTGTAGTTGGGAATGTGGATAAAAAGAAAGAAGCCTCCCTCACTGCTGGTGGGAATTGAAACTGCTATTTTAGTCTGCTGGGAAAATGGTATGGAGATTTTCCTACTTGGGTTAAAAACAGAACTATCATATGATCCTATAATTCCACTATAGCTATCTAACCAAATAGACACAAAAACATTAATTTAAAGGTTTACATGTACATCTATGCTCTTTACATTGCTATTTTCAATAAACAAGATCTGAAGAAAACCTAACATTCAACCTGAGGTCAATCTGCCTAATGATAGATGAGCATAAAGTAGAATGTGAGATACACAATGAAGAACAATAAGCAATAAGAACAGATGGAAGGCTGCCTTTTGCTACAACATCAATATAACTAGAAGGGGTTATGCTAAGTAAAATAGAACAGAAGTGCTTGTTTCCTCAGATGATTATACTCATATGTGATATACAAAGCAACAAAGCAAGAGAATAGAAGTGTACAGCAAAAAGAACCCCTTAGACAATGACCATAGATTTGAGGTTGCCACAGTGGGGCCAGTGAGCTCAAAGAGTACAATTGACTGAGGTGGACTGAATTTGAAATTTGGTGATGGGCAAAGTCTTAGGATATTGTACTCCTAAAGTGTATGGCACTCATTTGTAAACCAATGTCATTACCATAAAAAATAAAATTAACAGTGTAAAATGATAAACAATAGGGAAAAGATATTTTAATTTATTATTCAAAAATAACAATTCCCCAAACCACCTTTTAGCTGCTATACTAAATATTACAGATAGTATATATCAGTTAAATCTATAAACACAGTTTTATTTTATTATTATTATTGGTTTTCAGACATATCTAGTGGTGCTCAGGTGTTATTCCTGACTCTGCACTCAGGGATCACATCTAGAAGACATTTTGGGAAAACATTAAGAGAACTGGGGGTTAAATCTGGGACAGTCACTTTTTAGGCAAACACCCTACCTGCTGTACTATTGCACTAGCCCCAAGATTTATTTCAATTAAAAATGTTTTCATTAAGTCACCATGAATTGCAAAGTTGTTCATGATTGGTTTTCAGGAATATAATGTTTCAGCATCAATTTCTTCATCAGTATCCATTTCCTTTCACCAATGCCTCACTTCCTCCCTCATCTCATCTCCCTCCCACCCACCTGCCTGCCTCTATAAGAGACACTTAAAAAAATCATTTGATAACTTTTGATACTGTGGTTTATAGTGCTATTGCAAATAGGGCAATAATAATAATGCATAATACTTTACTACAATTCAGTCTCCTCTCTTCCTTCCATTTGAATACTTTGCTTTTCCACTGTTGTAGTGGCCCCTTCACTGTCCTACCTCACCATCTCTCAAGTGGCATACTTTCTGTTAAAGACAAGTTCTCACATTGTTTCTACTGCCCAAAAACCAAAAAAAAAAAAGTCCCCCCAAAAGAAAAAACACAAAGAAAATAATCTTTCATTGCATTAACAGAGCACCTTGCCTTTTCACTCTAAACATTGATTTATATCGCTTCTCAGCCTTTTGGCTAAGATC
Source organism: Suncus etruscus (assembly GCF_024139225.1). NCBI lineage: Eukaryota > Metazoa > Chordata > Mammalia > Eulipotyphla > Soricidae > Suncus > Suncus etruscus. Next base: position 30,398,216 of record NC_064851.1, on the reverse strand, counting down.
AAGTGTAAACATTGATTTATAATCTTTCATTGTATACTTCTGTTTGTTATGTTGCTTGAAATGTATGAAATATTAATATAATAAATGTATACAGACCAGCCATGTTTTCATCAGTGGAAAGTCAGGGATAGAAGGAAAGGTCAATGGGCTGAGTACATGACAGCTTTTACAGAGAAGGCCTGGTATTGATATCTAGCATTGTATGGTCCCCTGAATACTGTGAGTGACCCCTGAGCACAGAACCAGGAGTGAGCCCAAGCTCTGTGAGATGTGGCCCCAAATTCCAAAACAAGCAAGCATAAGAGGCACATGAAATGCATTTGCCAAAGTGAGAGACTATAATTCTCTGTGCATGCCTGCATATAGTGTGTCTACATAAATTTACTTTTTAAAATAATTGATGACTAGTAATTTTTTTACTGAATGCCAGACATTGCCAGTATGAGCATGTGGATGATTGTTATTTTTTTATGTTCTTATAAAATGTTCTTGGGTTTTGGATTTGAAAGCAGATGAGGAAGATGAAAACAATTTAATCATTTTAAGCCTTGTTTTTTAGACTTCTTAGAGTGGATAAAAGCAGCATTTAAGACTAATTAATACTGTTGATTAATTAATATTATGTACTCTCTTTAGTGCCTTGAGTGAATGTAGAGGTTTTTCAGTTCTCCTGGTATAGTTCCAGGAACTATTCCTGCTAATTCTTTCCTAGTTTTGGAGAGATCCTCACATGTATTCACTGATTTGAACTCAACTAAATATGGGTTCAGAAGACACCTCTGGAATTTTAACCTCTAGAATCTCTGTCCTCTAAGACTAATTAATACTGTTGATTAATTAATATTATGTACTCTCTTTAGTGCCTTGAGTGAATGTAGAGGTTTTTCAGTTCTCCTGGTATAATTCCAGGAACTATTCCTGCTAATTCTTTCCTAGTTTTGGAGAGATCCTCACATGTATTCACTGATTTGAACTCAACTAAATATGGGTTCAGAAGACACCTCTGGAATTTTAACCTCTAGAATCTTTGTCTCTGAACTTCAGCAACCTTGGTTTTCTTGACTTCCCATCCTGTCTCCTCAAAGCTTGGAATTCCTTTCCCCTGCATTATACTAGTCTGGAAATTCTCAGAAGGCTTGGGAACAGCAGGGCTGATACAATTGTCTCCCCTCTTCCTGATTTGTCCCTCCTCTCCTCTTTTCCCCTCCCTTCCACTTCTTTCCTCTCTTCCTTCCACATCCAGCTGTAATCCTAATTCTGTACTAGAGATAACTCATGGCAGTGCTTGGTTGATGACAGTGATGCTGGGAACTGAACCTGTGTTGGATGTATGCAAGGCATGTGCCTTACTTTCTATACTATCTCTGGCTCTGTTTATTTTTATAATATATTAAAATTGTTAAAATCTTTGTTTACATTTATTTTATGTGAGGAGGAAAAGTCAGTCTCTTATATTTTAATTACTTTATAGATATTAAAGGCAACTTAAGTGACTTATTTCTATTTTCTTATAGAAGTTCCTCATTATTTTTAATGAGAAAAAATTTAGAAGCCTTAATTGGAAAGTCATTCCTTACTTCTCTTTACATATTCACTTAAACATTTCTGTACCATGCTTAAGAGTGCTTTTGCTGTCACATCAACCCAATGGAAAGGTGGACAAAATCAGTCTTCTTCCTAGTCTGCAGTGAGGGAATATCTACTGAGAGATATTATGACATTTTCAAGTCAAACAGCAAAGAAGCAGTATCGGGACTTGAATTTAGGATGACTAGCACTTTTTATCCTACTAGATAATATGGCATTGTCACACACAGTAAGACAAGCCTTTCTGCTCAAATACGTGTCAGCACAGCTTTTCATAAAAGCAAAGGGAGATAAGCAGTGGTGCTGATGACAGATCAAGATGATTATGGTGACAGAATCAGTGCCACTGGGATGCTCTGTTTCCCTGACATGTAGGATGTTATGACCAGCTTTTTCATTTAAATGACCCATCAGTAGAGGTACTGAATGACACTTTTATTATTATTTTAAAAGTGCTGGTAACAAAGCACAACAGGTAGAACATTTGTCTTGCACCCAGGTTCAATCCCCAGCATCCCATCTGGTACCCTGCAAGAAGTAATTTCTGAGTGCTGATCTAGGAGTAACCTCTGATCTCTGCCCCTGTGTAACCCCAAAACAAAACAATCTGCCCTTTATGGGACCTGAGTGATAGTACAGTGAGTAGAGTGCTTGCCTTGTATATGGCTGGCCTAGTTTTGATCTTTGGCACCTCAAATGGTCCCATAAGTTCTGCCTGAAGTAATTTCTGAACTAAGAATAAGCCCTGAGTTCAGCCAGGTGTACCTCTCCCCAAGAAAGGGAGGGGAGCTTTCTCTTTTCCCCTATCTGTGTTTGTTGTCAGAATGACCAAGGTTCATAAGTTTGGCTGTGGTGCCAGAACACTTACTGCTGAGCCCACCGGGGTTGAGTGACACTCTTGAATTATGGTTGTGCATAAGCAGTTTATACTGTTTCTTGAGGGTCATACTTTGTATGCAATGCTTGTATACACCTTGCGGAAGTGTGGCTAGTAATTGCTTGTGATGCAATGAGATCACAGACAGCAGAGATACCAAGCTCAGCACATGTGGAGGCACTGGGGATAAGATTCATGACCTCTACTTTCCAGGTAGGCACTTGATTCACTAAGTTATTTAGAAGACCTATTTTACTTAAAGTTTTATTGAATTTTTGAAGGATGAATGACAGCACTGTCATTTTATAATACATGAGTTTAAGCTTATGGTTAGCCTGGCATCTATAAAAGCCAAAACCTACAGGTTAACATTTTACAATAAATGGTCTGTTTGTATGTGTGTGTGCATGTACGCATATGTAAGCAATCAGAGGTAGTAAGTATAAGTGAAAACAGGGAGTGAGGCACAGAAGGAAGAAAGCAAATATGAAAAACGTGTTATTAAGCCAATTCTCAGCTTCACAAGAAAACACAACTAAAAGCTTGGCTTCCGAAAAGGCCAAATGGACCCACCACATCTCAGAACACCCAGGAGCTTCAGTTTTCTTTCATTAATCCCATCTTCTCTTATGAGGAGTTAATTCAGCTCAGCCTAGATGTATTGTTACTGGAAAGTCAGGACCCACTCCCAGCACAGCCTGAGTCTAGAAGTGCTGAATGGATGTCTCTGCAGCATTAAGTTGGCTGCGTTAGGTGACATTTCTGCAAAAGCTCCTGTCTTAATGGGATGATTAAAACTATTCTCCACCCTAAGGAAGCTGGTTGGGGCATAGCAATGTGGAAGGGGACACATGGGCAGGCCAGTAGCAAACAGGATTCCACATTTATGAAGGAACAGAGATCACCTGGGCAAATGGATTTAGGAAGGTTTGTAAATAGGGTCTAGACAGTTAACAACTCAGCTAGCTCACCAGCACAGATTCTAGCATGAATGCTAATCCTTATATTTATCTTTTTGAGTTCCTAGAGATGAAGGACTATATCCTATATTGTACATGTTAGATTGCTTCTGAACTTTAGACACACACACCTTCCCAGTTTTTACAATTTGCTACAGGAGACAGAGGTGTTCAGTTAAAGAACTGAATTTGGGGCCAGCCTGATGCAAAGCAAGCATCTTAGCCCTTACATTATCTCTCTGGCCACCTCCACATTCAACTTCTTTTAAATTGGAGAACATGGGAATAAACAATACTAAGCACTGAGATATTTTATCCATCAACTGATTCAAACAACAATATGTTTACTTCAAGCAAAGACTAATAATGTACCTGGTAGTCTGAGGTAGAATATGCAAAATATAAAAGATCATTCTTGAAAGTATTGGACAAATTTTTGCTGAGTAACTGCTGTGTCTTTGTAGAGCCTAGGGAGATCAGTCCTTCAGCTGATCTCTTGTAAACTCTTGGACAATGAGTGGGAGTCATGCATAAAGGTAACTTCACAGAGAGATCCAACTCAGCTCTGGATTATGCACTTCCTGCTGAAGTCAATTCATTCCACTTCAGACGGTGCAGAACCCAGGCTTTATTATTTTCTGTAACATCCCACTTTTGCCTCTCTAGGACTAACACTTTCTCTCCATTCTATTGGCAAATGATGTAATATTTAGACCTTGGAGAACAATTGGCACTTATTTGACAGATGGTAAAAGTCCAAACACTGTGGTAAAATAGCAGTGAATGGAGAGGTTATATGCATGAGAAGATATGGATTTTAAATTATTAAGGGCTATACTTATGATTTTTATAAATCATATGCATGAATGATTCTCAAGCCTACATCTAAAAATTTGGGAAGATATTTTTGGTTGAATTAACTGGCAGGGAAGGCTAATAGTCAGGGATATTAGTGAATATCTTACATGATATCGGATAGAAAATGCCCACACACAAAAAATGATCTTGTCTAAAATGTCAGTAGTGCCAAACTAAAAATCTAAGTCACATTAAGGCACCCTCAGGTTTTGTGTTTCTAAATTATGATTTGAAATCATGGTGGCATTACATTTTCTTTCTCTTATTTGAATTTCCTGCTTCCTTTACTCCTTCCCTTACTCCCTCCCTCCTTCATTCAATCCTTTCTTCCTTCTATTTAAGAAAAGACTTTTGTTATGCAAGATTCTGAGCTAGTAACTTCAAATATATAAGTATGATAAATGTGATTATGCTGAGCAAAAGTTGATAGGACTCTAGTGTACATTTATATTTAATAGGTGTAAAACAAACTTCAGAAAGGCATTCTTGTGTGTCACCCGACCACTCGACTAGTTATTATCTGTGGTTGTTCTCAGTTCTGAAATTCTGTGATGAACCCTTTATCTTTTAGGTGATCTTTCAATGTATAAGAACCATCTAAAAGCCAAACATTTTCCTATATAAGGAGAGGTTCTGTGTAAACTGTTCTTATATTCTTTAATGTAAGAGATTTAGGGAGGCCAGTTGGAAATTTCAAAATAAAATGCTTACCAAATTCCTTCATTCAAAACACATATTATAATTGGAATAACAAATGCTGTAAGGATTTTCAAAGGCATTCAAAATAAATCTAGATTAGGGAAGGAAATAATAGTAGAGGGAGCAGTCACCATTTGAAGAGAAAGCAACAGGGATGTCTTACGTTTTTAATGGCACACAAAAATTAGTTTCTATTTTTGTTTTCTTTTGGCTCAGATTTTCAGCTGCAACAGATTGCCCAAATCTTTTCCATAGAAACAGGACTCTCTGCACTCTCACCTCTGCCAGTAAGAAATGAATGTTAGGTCTATAATAAACCCAAAGGAGCTCAAGAAAGACAGTTCCACCTCTCTCCAGATTCCAACTTTCATAAAACTTATGCCTGTCTCCCATTTCCCCCTTTCATCATCATTAGGGGAGGAAATAAATTGGCTCTGTTATTAGTAGAGCTTCTGTTTTGATTATCCCTCAGGTAACATTCTCTAAGAATCAAATCAGTTTCTCAAAAATTTTACAACTCCCTTGCTTCAGTTAAGTACACTCTCTACAATGTCTTCCATCATTTGCTCCTGGAAATCCCTCCGTAGTTCTTCATTTTTTCTCTTCCATATAATTAGAGAATTTTTTCTAAAAAAAAAAAAAATCGGTCAATGTTCCCACTAGTAAGTAAATTTTTTTTCTCAAAAATTGGGTATTTTATTAAAATGGTAATCATGTAAAAACTTGTGATTTAGTGATGGAATAATGTGTTTTTTCATTCTCTTACATGATTATTTCCAACTTCCTACTTAATCACAAAATTAGAAAGAGAAGCAACTTTGTGGATTTGGCAAGCTATATGTAGGAAGACTATCTGAAAATGTTAAATCAACTGCATATTTGTGTGTGAGTGTATGTTTGTGTATATATAGTGTTAGGGCTACATCTGCTGTGCTTAGGGCTTGCCCCTGGCTTTGCACTCAAGGATCACTCTTGGCAGTGCTAGCAGGATCATATGAATTACCAGGGGCAGAATCCAGGCTAACTACTATGCAAAGGCAAGAATCCTACCCACTGTACTATCTCTCTTGTTTGTTTTTTTTTTTTTTTTTTGGTTTTTAGGCCACACCTGGCGGTGCTCAGGGGTTATTCCTGGCTGTCTGCTCAGAAATAGCTCCTGGCAGGCACGGGGGACCATATGGGACACCGGGATTCGAACCAACCACCTTTGGTCCTGGATCGGCTGCTTGCAAGGCAAACACCGCTGTGCTATCTCTCCGGGCCCCACTATCTCTCTTGTTATTGCACATTTTTATAAGGACAATTCCTATGAAATGAAATTTATACAATGTATTTTTCAACAGAATGAAGGAAGAATAACACATGAAAAAAGATATATCTAAAATCATATCTGATTGGCATATAAACAAATGAATACAGAACACTATAAAGCTGTGGGTATCTGAGTAATGCCTTCTAAATTTTATGCATAGAATTTATCTCTTAAAACTTAAAAAAATAAGAGTTGTTTAGCATGGTTACAATAGTGTCAAAGTTGTACAAAATTGTACAAAGTTACTGCTTCCTCCCCTCACCCAAAACTGCCCATGACTATCTTCCACTAGTTTAATCTTCATTCCATCCACACCCCCTTTTTACTATTTATAAGATTTTTCATACAAGGCCAATGGTGTGTCATAGTTCAACTGTCTATTCTCTGGTTTAGTAAGATAATCCCATATTTTTCTCTCTCCTCTGATTTATTTCACTTAACACTTTTCAGTTCCATTTGTCCAGGTTGCAGTGAATTACATGATTTCAACTTTTCTTCCTATTCCTTTTCTTCAGCCTATTGTCTGTCTGTCTGTATATCATCTATCTATCTATCTATCTATCTATCTATCTATCTATCTATCTATCTATCTATCTATCTATCTATCTATCTATCAACTATCATCTATCTGTCTGTCTGTCTACATATACATCAAAACTTGACTCATTTATTATTTGAGTTATTCATATGTCCTGGCTAACAACCTACCTGCAACTTCTCTCTCCAACCTCAATAATTCTCCTCTCTTTCTTTCTTTCTTTAATATAAATTACTTTATTTAAAGACCATATATTACAGAGTTGATATAGTTGATTATTATACATTTTTCTAGTAAGTAGGAGCAAACGTATTAAAGACAAAAAATGAAAAGAAAGAAAAAAAGTACAGCAACAAGAAAATTTGTGAAAATTATTTTGACAATGAAAAAAGTTATTGTTAAAAGATTTAGTAAGTCTTGTTGCTAGTTGATAATTCTGTTACTTTTTCCTTTCTGAACATTGGGTGACTTCATATACACATTAGTGTCTAAATCCTTGGTGTATTCCTATAGAGATGAAAGTATTAAAAAATTGGAGTTGTTGCACAGCTTAGCAATCCAGGAATTCCAAGAACCCTTATTGACGTTGTGGCTTTTTTGGGCACGTAGTTTTTTGGCTGCCAGGGCTTCCAGAAATATAAGATAGCAGGGAAAGAGTGCCCACATTCACTCATTTGAGATGCCAGCATGCAGGCATACCTGGAGTTTTGGTCAGATTAATGACCCCACAAAGAGCAAAAGATGAATGGTGAAGCCGGGGTCATTGGTGAAGTAGCAACTGTGGGGATAGGTGCAACAGGAGTAGCTTTGCAGGGCAGGTGGGGATTTGGCTCACCTTTCCTCTTGAATTTGCCAGCTTTTAGCTGCATGGCCAGTGTGCCTAGGATTTTTCATGGCTCGTTATACTACTCTTTCAAAAATAGATTGAGTCTATGGAGCTGGCTGAATGAAGACATAGCTACTGCACTTTTGGGAGGTTTGTTTTGTTTTTAGGAATTTCCATACTGTTTACCATAGAGGCTTAACCAGATGAAATTCTATTCAAGAATGATGATGCTTTTTTTTTTTTAAAACCACATTCTACCAACTCTGACTGCTTTCATTCTTTCTGATGTATGTGCCATTCACACCAGTGAAGCATTACACCTCATTATTGTTTTCATTTGCATTTTCTGTTAATAAGTAAAGACAAACACACTTTCATATGCCTATTGAGCATACTTATGTCTTCATAGGAGGACGTCTATGATCTCTTCTCCCAATTTTTGATGGAGAATATGGTTTTCTGTTGTTGTTGCCCTTTGTAAGTGCTTTATATATATTTATGTATTTTGGATATTAGCATTTTACCTTATAGATTGTGTACAAATATATTTTCCTGAAAGAATATTTATTTCATTGGATAATTGGGTTACAAATAGCATCTGGAAATTTTCACTGGAGAAATTTCTCTGTAATAGAGAGATCCCAGACAAAACTTGCAATATTTTAAACTTGTAATAATTTCTTCTTGATGGGGCTAGAGAGGTGGTGCACTAGCCTAGGATGAACCATGGTTTGATGCTCCTGCTTCTAATTGGTCCCCAAGCCAGGAAAGATTTCTGAGAACATAACCAGGAGTAACCCCTCAGTGTCACCGGTTGTGGCCGAAAAACCAAAAAATAATAATTTCTTCTTGAAACCGTCACAGAGTACTAGTGAATGGCTCACCCTGCTATAGAAACTCAAATTATATGAGAAGTCATTCCTTGAATCTCCATCAGTATCAATAACCAAAAGGTACTAAGTAAAAATCAAAGTACTCTTGCCCTTTTTGAGTATCTATTAAATACAATGGAATTTTAGTTTTTTTTATAGATGTTTATAATTTTAAAATTGAATTCCTTGGGGGCTGGAGCAGTGGCACAGTGGTAGGGCATTTGCCTTGCATGCGACTGACCCAGAATGGACCATGGTTTGATCTTCCAGCTTCCCATATGGCCCCCCAAGCCAGGAGTGAATTTCTGAGTGCATAGCCAGGAGTAACCCCTGAGTGTCACCTGGTTTGACCCCCCCCCAAATAAAATAAAATAAAATAAAATTTCTACAATGGTATTTTAAAATGATATTATTAGTCTCAGATTAAAAAGACCTAGAGATATTTGACATCTTGTCCAAGGTCATGTAGGTCATATATATAGGATCTAAAACCACAAGTCTACATACTGTGAACCCCACTATATGCTACTATAGAGCATCTTTAAGTCTTCTTTGATCATTTGCAGAACAAATAAAAACTTTAAGTTTTCAAAACTGACTACTCCCAATCTCAACTCAAATCAAGTTCAGATGTGATATATTTAAATACTTTTGTTCTTTTTGAGGACATATGATGTGACTTTATTTCTTTGTGTGATGTGTGTACACTGCCAGGCAGCTGCGATGGTTAGCAGAATATTGCTACCTAAACGATAGCCAGCATATGGAAAGGTACAGGAAGGCAGAGATAATTGCAAATGGTAGATGACTGTTAAATTTGTAAGGGTGCTCACTTTGGATGTCTTTAGAAGGCTTTCTTCCTGAAAGCCACTCTGTGATAGGAGTATATATTTATATATTGGTCTATCCTTGGTTTGATCCTTCCTGTAGAAGTTACTTTGATTTGGCCCCAGAGTTCATCTACTGAACAGCTTTCACATTTAGCACAGCGACTCCTCCCACATTCATCGGGGACTTTAGTTCCACATTGACTGAGAGGCAATCATCCATTTACTAAAGCTCCTTGATGGCTATTTCTTTGGAGGTAGTGGAACCAAAGGAAGACTTTCTTACCTAAGGAGGACAAGGTGAAGTTAAAGTTTGAAGTCACAAACAGTCTTCTAATGAAAGAGGAGGGCCAAAGGTATGAATAATCCAACTTTGTAAAGGTAGCTCAAGTCAAAACATCTCAGGGAAAAAGAATGTGAGACTGCAGAAGTTAATTATTTAAGTTTGTAGACTTGGTAGAGGCCAACAGATGTCTGGATTATGAACAGAAATCAAGCTCCTAATATTCTGCTTACTGGTCTGTGGGTAACTCTAATAGAACATGCTTAGAATTAAGTTGCTATATGTGGATTCTGAAAATTAGCCAAAGTCATATAAACAAAAAGTAAGCTCATGAGAAAAGAACAATTTGTTTGAGAGCATAAAAAGTTATGTATAAATAGTTTCTATAATCTAATATCATTATGGCTATATAACTAACAATATTGTACATATACTTGCAAGTTGGTAGAGTCAATCTTAAATATATGTGGGTTTTGTTTTTTGTTTTTTTTTGGGGGCCACACCTGGCATGCTCAGGGGTAATTACTGGCTCTGCACCTAGGAATCACTCCTGGCAGGCTCATGGGACCAAATGGGATGTCGGGAATTGAACCCAGGTCAGCCATATGTGAGGCAAGTGCCCTACTTGCTGTGCTATCACTCAGGCCCCTTATGTGTTATGATACAAAAGTCACAATATTTCCATATATCAAATCAGAAATCACACACTTTTTTGAATAATATCTTTATTTAAGTACCATGATTATAAACATGTTTGTAGTTAAGTTTGGATCATAAAAAGAACACCCCTCTTCACCAGTGCAACATTCTCACCACCAGTACCCACATTTCTCTCCTCCCCCACCCCCTGTCTGTATTTGAGACAGGCCTTCTACTTCTTCCACTCATTAACATTGTCTTGTTATAAACTCAATGTAAATTTATATTTCAGTGATACTTGGGAAAAAATAAAAAGTTGTTCTAAAAAGTTGTAGTAGAAAGCACATGTATTTGATATATGTATGTATATGTATGTATCATACATATGTATCAAGGTAACTAAAACAAATGCCAAAATGCTAAACAAATGCCAAGATTATTTAATATTTTATTAAGATGATGCTACTGCCTGATGTACTGCTTCTTACTCAAAAGTTAACTCAGAAATTGATCTGTAGCCCAGAAAATAGATTTATATGATGGGTTGTCACAAAAGCAAAGTTTAGAATCTGTCCCTGGATCAAATATTTGATACAATCTCTTATAATGTCTATACTATGCAGTTCAGTTCAGTAAAAATTTACCTTCTTTGAGAGAGAAACGGCTACTGCCACACCAAGTCTGGTAGACCCAGTCTCCAGTCCAGATTACTGGACTTCTTTTGGGATGGGGCAGGCCAATTTTCTATCATGTTGGAAGGCCCAGAATTCCACCCATCCACACTCTCTTCTACTGGCATTTAAATGGCTAGGTCCCATTACTGATTTTAGAGAGAGTCACTACTGCACCGAATCTGGTAGATGCTTAATCATCATAGTAATACTCTGTGGGAGTGAAGGACATGTTCAAAATTTATAGTATTGACAGACCAGTAGGAAATAGAAAATTAGGCAGAAAACTTGTGTAGATGTCCATTAAGCTCAATTAGTGAAAACAATAGCACAGAAAGAACAACTAGTACCTAACAGCTCAGCAAATCCTCAGCCAATAACTTCAGTACACCATTATGACATCTATGTTATAACAAGCAATATAAAGTTAATTATTTTGTGCCTTCTAAGGAACAGGGGAAAGGATGGATAACTTTGGAATCCGGTGAAAGGAAGGTCACACTGGTGGTGGGACTAGTGTTGTAATGTGGAATACCTGAAATAAGTGTATTATTAATAATTTAATAAATCTATTTAGGTAAAGTTTCAAATGGGAAAAAAATATTACCTATTTTGTGCCTGGTATGAACGAGGCATTGAAGATAAATAGATTACTTTTTCTTACTTAAGAAAGAAACCAATGAAGTTTAAATTGCTTTGAAAAAAAAAAGAAATAAATGGAGCATAAAATGGAAAATAAATGAGAGGATACAGTCATAGCTGACAAGAATCACATCATGTATTTTCCTGTTTTTCTTCCATCACACCTAGCAGGTTTTTGAGCCTAGCAGTTAGATAAGAAATTCTTGTTAAACTAAAATTAGGCAGGAAATTAAATTAATTAAAATATCCTTTTCCAATATCTATTTTCTTTCCTCCCAGCATCCAGTGATTTGAAGCTTTATGCAACTACCCGGATGGTGGTGATTAAACCATTGCCAAGAAAACATACAAATTAAAGAAACTAGTTAAGAGTTTCAGCTTCATGTGACATTTGGTACCTTTCCTAATTAAAGGCTTCATTCTCTCTACTGCTCAAATGCCTTCACTACAGAGCCCTAAGTGGTACCCTGGTAGGCTGAAAAAACCACTGTGCTCACTAAGAGCCAGATGTGTAATTAGGGGCTAATTTATAGGCCTTGGGAATATCAGGCTCCTTCTATTTTCCTTTCCTTTTTTTTCTCTCTGTCTTAGTTGAGACATATCATTTTATTAAAAAAAATCTTTCCTACAGTGTTGATTTAACTACCATGGTCAAAAATGAACAATTCATAATTATGTAAAAGATTCTGTGGAAATTAAGCAGAATCGAAGAGATGTGATTGGGAAAATAAAAAGTTAAGGAAGTGTATTCTGCAATGAAAACACAGGTCATCACAATGAAATATATCACTAAAAAATGGAATATGACTGAGGTTTTATTTATTTGTTTGTTTACTTTTTAGGGACTCACAAAGAGTGTCCTGGGGGGGACCACTATTGGGAATTCTTTTTTTAATTATTTTAATTTCATTCCTTTCTTTTTCTTTTTTTCTTCTTTTTTATATTACTAATTTTTATTTTGACCAAAGAGGATTACAAATCATTCACAGTAGTATTTCAGGTACATAGTGACATTCAATCACTATGGACAATCACCCCCGATGTGGTCCTCCCTCCACCCCTGTTCCCAGCATGCATCCCATATCACCCCTCCTTTGCCCCCCCCCCCCCGGCTGCTAGTATAAGTGGTCCCTTCTGTGTCTAGCCTGTTATAGATTGGGTATTGATTCTATTGTAGTTGGGTTTGGATTTGGTGTTCAAGTCTGGTCATTTTTTTATTTCTACTCAATGTTTATATGACTGTTTGGTCTTGGTGCCCTCCATTATTTCCCCCTCAATTTGTGAGGCAGAAAAAGATGGTTCAAGTTATGTGTTTCTGTTTGAAGGTAAGAAAAAAAAAAGAAAAGAAAGAAATAAAGGGGGGGGGTGAATTGGGCTGTTTGGTTGATGTTTCTTCAGAGCCTTCAGAATTACACCTGGTTGTGCTTAGGGAGTCATATGTGCTGGAGATTAATCCTGAGTTGAGCATATGCAAGGCTTTTATCCTAATCCCTGAGCTCTCTCTTTGTTCAGGGTTTGGATTTTAGACCAAATTTCCTCTTTAGACATTGCATTCTATATCATTGTTCCTTAGAAGCTGTTTTGAAAAACTCATTTTGGGTGGCATGTAACACTAATTTGCCTTTTCTTTTTGTTATGTTTTTCTTCTTTATTTCCTTTCTTCTTTTGAATTGATATTTATAACCTCTAGATGGACTCCTCCCATTTTTTCTATTTTTCTTTTCTTTTTTTTTCCAAACAGAACCACATAACTTAAATCATCTTGTTCTGCCTCATAAATTGAGGGGGCGGGAAATAGATGGTACCAGGACCAAACAGTCATATCATTGAGAAGAAATAAAAAAAATGATCAAACTTAAACACCAAACCAAAAGTCAATGACAACAGAATTGATATCCAATCTACAACAATCTAAACACAGAGTAGACCAGTTACACTAACAGTCCGGGAAGCAGAGGAGGGAGATATAAGATTAAATACTGGAAATAGGAATGGAGGGAGGACAACACTTGTGGTGGAAATGTCTCTGATTCATTGTCACTTAAATATTACTGAGCAATATTACTGAGAAAGACTTGCATTCACTTTTTTTCACAGTAAAATTTAAAATAAAATAAATTTAAAACAGGAAAAATATATTCTGAGCACAGTCAGCAATCATTGGACTAGAGTCAGAGTGATAGTAAAGCAGTTAGGGTACTTGACTTGCATAAAGCTGAGCCACAAATGGCCCCCTGATCTTGCCAGGAATGATTTCTTATTGCAGAGCCAGGAGTAAGACCTGAGCAAGTGTGGCTCAAAAACAAAAATCATCTGGATAGTAAAACAACTATTAGGAAACCTATGCTAATGGTTTACCTTATTGAAGATGTAAATATAAAATAATTATGATTTTGACAAATAAATGAATGTAGTCAAATATGCCAATATTGCAACCAACTGGAGATTAAATTATATGTTAAGAAATTGATAAGCAAATTATAGGAGTGGGAGGGCTGTGATAAGAATGTATGTAGGGTTCTTTGGAGGGGAGTGAGGCTGGGTAGATGGGAAATATGGAGCTGAAAGGTGGTTAGAGAAGACTTCCTCAGGAGGGTGATCCATTAGATAAGTCATGAACAAATGAAACTAAGCAAAATAAAGGGGTGGGGGAGAATTTTCGAAGGGGAGAGAAAAAGCAGTGTAAAGGAATAAAGGTGCTAAAGGCACTTTTGGGGGGAGGAGGACTTTCTGTTTCAAAATCTTGGACTTGGGCTGAAGCGATAGCACAGTGGGAAGGTCATTTGCCTTGTATGCAGCTGACCCAGGATGGACCTGGATTCAATCCCCTGCATCCCATATGGTCCCCTCAGCCTGCCAAAAGTGATTTCTGAGCACAGAGCCAGGAGTAACCCCTGAACACCACTGGGTGTGACCCCAAAACAAGAAAACAAGCAAACAAAAATTTTGGACTTGACTTCATGTTTCTTGTAATTATCTAAAGGTCTTTTGGGGGCTTTTGATTTGGGAACTGATACCTTTACCAGAAATTCTGGAGGAACATATAGTGAGTATGAGTTGAGCTGTTATTATAAGAAAGTGACAAGTGAAATAGCTGCAGTAATAATAATTATTATTAAGCATTGACCATACACTAGGCACAAGACAAAGCACTCTGGAAACATCTGAATCACCAGACAAACCCAGGTGTCACTCTCCCCCAAAAAGAATAGACTCAGGTAAACTACCTTTAAGGCCACACTACAGATGAAGATGACTTGGATATGAACTCAGGTTCAATTTATTACAATATCTATGTTCTTTTATTTTTATTTTTTATTTTGGGCCACACCCGGTGACATTCAGGGGATATTCCTGGCTATGCACTCAGAAATGGCTCCTGGCTTGGGGAATCATATGGAACGCCGAAGAACCAAACCGCATGATGTCCTCGGTCAGTCACTTGCAAGGCAAACACTCTACAGCTGCTCCATCGCTTTGGCCCCTACGATGTCTATATTCTAAAGTTCTAGCCTATTTTTGCTCTAGAAAAACACAATTTTTATGTCCTTAGTTACTCCACATGAATAATTTTCTTTCTACTATCTATTCTTAAGTTTTAGGTCCATTTCCAAATAAAGAACCAATTAAATGCCCATCCTCATTTTTCCTTTTTTTTTTTTTTTTACAAATCCCAGTTTTCACACTTTGTTATAATTTTACTTGTACTAAACTAAAAAAAACAAACGAACAACCAAAACCATAAAACCCAAACTTATCTTTGTTTCAGAATTATTAGCTTTTTAGCAAGATGGCTATGATGGGTATGTTGATAAAAAGTATTTTGAGTAGAAACAGCATATAGGCTTATTTAATTACAATAACCATGGAACCATAACTAAACGAGCGAGTTTTAACTCAAGATTTAAGAAAAATATAACTACTAGAGCTGTGGCACAGCAGTAGGGCATTTGCCTTGCACTCAGCTAACCTAGGACCAATTGCTGTTCGATCCCCCAGTGTCTCATATGGTCCCTCAAGCAAGGAGCGATTTCTGAGTGCATAGCCAGGAATAACCCATGAGCATCACTGGATGTGGCCCCAAAACAAAAACAAACAAACAAACAAAAAGAAAAATATAACTAAATCAGAGAGAAAAAGAAAATTATGAGGTGGGAATTAGATTTTTTTAGTAATAGAATTTATATGTAGGTTCATGGATAGAGGGAAATTTATGTGCAAATAAAATTTTAACTCCCCACAAATGTCTCTGGTGTTAAGAATTTCTGAGGATTCTTACAGGACAGGGTTTTCTGCATAGCCTTTTAATTGTGAGGTGATACGAGAGGACACTCTGCATCATCCTGACTACAATATAGGGTATGCAGATTTCAGGATCTTTAATATATAAACATGATACCAACAACAGAGACTGTGTGAAAAATAAAAGTGTATTGGCACTACAGACAATGACCTGGATTGGACAAACTAGTTTGCCTGGAGCCTAGAGTTGGTCATATGCCAGGAAACTTCAGGGGTAGGGTCTCTTCGTATTTAGGCCAAGGCTTTTCCTTTCCATGTCCCTCATATTTTGGTGGGCCTATGTAAACAATAATTGCCACTCTAACACCATTTTTACTGTGCTCCTTTAACTCTAATCTTTAAGAAAAACAACCCACTTAAACTTTCGAGGTTAACTTAAACTAATATGCATGTGCATGGAAATGTAAAAATGTACTATGCTTTCAATGTTTAAGGAGTTACATAAGTTTTATGGCTTTAGATTGCTTTGTGTGCTGCTAAGAAATATTATGTACGATAATCTGGGGACTTGAGGGACAAAGTAAAATGTACATGGGTTCTGTTTTATTTTTCTTAATGTTCTTTGGCTGAAAGTTCAAAGTTAAGATATCAGCAATGGAACTACTGAGAATTCTGTTTATGGGTGATTGTCCTTTCACTGTAACTTTACTTTGTCCTCTTTCTTTGCATCTTTGTTCTCATAATTAAAAATAAACAAACAAGAATTTTTGAGGATTGAACAGCCTCAACTCTGATTATTTTTAATGTGATTGGAAAATTGCATTTTCAACATACTTGTCAGTAGCTATATTTTGTTTGCTTTGGCTACATACAGAAAACATCAATGTATAGAGCAAGATTCTGGAGTGGGGCCACCTAGATTCAAAGTAATCCAAAGTAGATTCAAAGTAATAGTAATTCCACTATTATTAGTTGCCCAAATATGGAGAATTTGCCTCTTTTTGCACTCATAAAATAGTGGTGCTGATTGCTAAAATAAAAAAAGTGAAAAGTAGATATTTTCACATAATAAATCTCAAAAAGTGTTTTTGGAGGAGCATAAAATAATTGGCTGTGCAGACTCATAGTTCTTGAAAACATCCACTTAAAAAGCTAAATTCTCTGAAGTCCATACCCTTTCTGACTACTAAGTTTTATCGTGTTTGCTTTTTAAAAATCCACATTTACATTCATTCTGTAAATGCCATTATAATATTGGTAAGGGCGGCAAACACATAATTCAATCAAAACAAAACATATTATAACATAACAATTCTCATATGTTCTTCATTTTTACTTTTCCACTATCTCTTCTAGACCAAGCACAGTGGGAGGAGTGAACAAATGAATGACTTAGCCTCAAAGATGTTACCAAAAAATCATAACTTAAGAACTAGACTAAAGGGGCTGTAGTGGTGGGCAAGTGGTAAGGTGTCTGTTTTGCCCTGTGCTAGCCTAGAACTGACTATGCGGTTTG
Source organism: Suncus etruscus (assembly GCF_024139225.1). Lineage (NCBI taxonomy): Eukaryota > Metazoa > Chordata > Mammalia > Eulipotyphla > Soricidae > Suncus > Suncus etruscus. The sequence continues at coordinate 30,380,868 of NC_064851.1, read as the reverse complement.
ATCCCCCAGTGTCCCATATGGTCCCCCAAGCCAGGAGCGATTTCTGAGCGCATGGCCAGGAGTAACTCCTGAGCGTCACTGGGTGTGGCCCACCCCCCCCCCAAAAAAAGAACTAGATTAGATTTGTGTATATTCTGTAAGCTAGTACGGCAGTAATGATAATATTGTAAAATGCTTTTCTGAATTTTAAAATGCTTAAAAAGAAACTTCTACACTATATTTTGGTTGGTAAAAATAAAAGACTGTGGGCAAATCAATGGATTTGGAATGAGAAATTTTAGTCATAATGTTAATCATGACTGAACAGGTTTTCGTGGAGGATAAAAATGCCTTAACAGGTTTTTATGGAGTATAAAAATGGTCCTTTGGCCACAAAAAGGCCATTTCCTTTTGGCATAAAACCATGACCTACTTAGCTGTCTTGTCAGAAGAATCAGAACCATTATTTGAGTTGTGCCGATTTGGGTTCTGCATTTTTCCAGTCACAATTAACACAGCTAGATGATGGTAGGGATTGGAGGGTAGGAGGAGTGGGGAGAGGATGCGGGAGCACTGAGTAAAAACCATAAGCACACAGAAGACAAATCAATCTCTTTAAAATTCAGATTCTATATATAAAGATTTCTAAGTACCAAGACACTTATCTCACTTAAAATATTATTATTTGTTTAAAATGTATTATTTTAAGTTTTACTTTTACAGGGAAATTTATCTTAAACTCTTATTTAACTCATGGATGATGCAGAGTAACTATCCTGAAGAACTGCAAAGTAGCTCATTAGAAAGGCCCTAAATGTGCAAAATACTTTGCTTCTCTAAGATCTGTGAAATTTTGAATTTGGAGAGTTGTACATTAGAAGAAGGCTTAAAAATAGTTGAATTTGGAGAGTTGTATTTTAGAAGAATGCTTAAAAATAGTTAGCCCCCATTTTTGTATCATGGCTTTCAGTAATATTCACAGTATCAGGGCTAAACATAAACAACCAATTTAGAACAACTAATTATATGTGTGTATAGTCAATGGTTAGTCTAGCATATAGCAGAGACAAAAAGACTAAGAAAGTTCCAGATATTTCAAGTATGCTGAAAAAGTCAAGGAATCTAAAATTTTTAATTTTTGCTGGAGACCCCTATCTGTCATTTTAGATGTAAGCTATAGATGGTAATTCCATCTTCTAAGAGGAAAACAGTAATTAATTCTATAAAGCTATAAATGAATGTATATATGAGCCAAGATATGTTGTTTCACTATTTGCCCCATTTATTTAACTTACCTTTCATTTCAGCATCTGGGACAATGAAGAAATTAAGAGTAAAAGACTATAATAACCTCCAAAGGAAGAATATATAATCAAAAAATTTTAGGTGTAAAATGGGGGTACTAACAGCTCCTACCTGTCCAAAATCATACAAACAAGGCAAATACTTTACAAATGGAAGGTATTATTATTAATTCTTATATCTAATTATTCAACAACTTTTCTGTACACCTTTTCCATGTGTTCATACACATTAGCCATTAAGTAAATGTTTGCTATGGACAGGCATTATGACGCAACCTCAACACAGGGAGGTGTGTGATTTTCACAGAGATGAATATATACACTGTTTTCATAAGAATGCCCCAGTTGTTGAAAGTGTTGTTGAAAGTTACATCTTATTCTGAGCCTTCTTGTAGCTAATTGATGTTGCTTCAAGTTACCCTCCTATCACCTAGGGCCATTTTCCTGCAATTCACCCATACCAGATTGAGGCTGCACTGCTCAGGAAGCCATTCATTTAAGTCAGGGCCTCTTTCCCTGTTGTCTTGTTTCCCACAATGACATGTGTCTCCTTAAAACACTCCTCAGTAGATACTGCCAGAGATTGCTGCTATGGACTCTAACCCAATATCAACCATATTCGTCATGTATTATTTTAATAAGAATGTAAGTAATATGGTTATTTTTGTTCTTGTTTTTGGGTCACACCTGGAGGCACTCAGAGGTCACTCCTGGCTCTGTGCTCAGAAGTAGCTCCTGGCAGGCTCAGAGGACTATGTGGGATTTCAGGAATCGAACCAGGGTCCATCTGGGGTTGGCTGCGTGCAAGGCAAATGCCCTACTGCTGTACTGTGCTATCACTTTGGCCCCAATAATAGTTTTATTTATTTATTTTTTAAGTCTTTATTTAAACATCGTGATTACAAACATGACTGCAGTTGGGTTTTAGTCACCAAAAGAACATCTCTCTTCACCAGTGCAACATTCCCACCACCAATTCACCTTATAACCTCCACCCATACCCCCCTGCCTGAATAATACAGTTTTAAATAGATCAATCAGCAGAAAAATTTTTAGAGATTCTTTGAAATGTTCAGATAAAAGTAGTTTGTTTATATTGATCTAAATCTATTTAATTGTTTAAAACTATAGTAGTAAAAGTGGGGGGACCAGAGAGAAAGCACAGTGGTAGGGCATTTGCCTTGCATGCGGAAGGATGGTGGTATGAATCCTGGCATCCCATATGGTTCCCTGAGCCTGCCAGGAGCAATTTCTGAGCACAGAGCCAGGAGTAACCCCTGAGCGCTGCCAGGTGTGACCCAAAAGCCAAATAACAAACAAAACAATAAAACTATAGTAGTAAAGGGATTAAATATATACTTAATGATTTCAAAGGTTTTTGGTTTGTGTTTGGGCCACAGCCAGAGATATTCAAGCTTGCTTCTGGCTCAGCACTCAGAGATAATTCCTGGTGGGATATTATGGGCTTCTGGGAATTGAACCCAAGTTGCCTGCATGCAAGGAAAGTGTCTTTCCCATTGTACTTTCCCTTTGAGCCTAGGATAATTATTCTTTAAGATTGGTCATTGTAGCCAGGCCCTTCAGGAACAGGTATGGACCACATTGAGAATGCTACTCTAGCAGGGCAGATTCATACTGCCAAACAGAGCTCCTAAAAGGAGGCACCCTGTAGACTGGGATATTTCCTCCCCTGCTGGGAGAGAGGAAGATGAGCGCTTGTTAGAGCAAACACTCCTGGTCACTTAGATTATGTTCCCCTAGTCACATAGGTCACTCCACAGATCTGATATGCTACATGTACACCTGACCAGTAAGGGCCTTTCCTTCTCTTTGTTCAAGCTTCCTATGCAGGTAATCCTATTAGTTGAGCAGCTATTTAGTTTTTCTCCTCTGATATAAAGAGTCATCTCACTGCAGTCGCTCCTGAAGGCATTACACCTCTGGTTGGTCCTCTATTTACACCCTGCTCTAGGTTGACCTGAAAAAGGTGGTGAACTTATTTGGGATCTGACATCTCCTGGCATCATCTTTTACAGATCATTCTTCCACAAATCACGATACACTTAAATCACACTTTGAGTGTTAACTGAGATTCTCTTGTCAATTTTCTAAGTAAAAACAATGATTTATGTCAGCCTGTCATGTAAATCACTCTTTTAAAAACATTTAAAAATTAATTTTTTTAGGCCAGAGCAATAGTACAATGGGTGGGCCAGTTGCCTTGTATGAGGCCCACTTGGGTTTGAGTCTTAGAATTCCATATGGTTCACTGAGTCATTAGGAGTAATTCCTGATTTCATTAAAAAAAAAAAAAAAAACCTACCCTTCAGCATCATTCTATGTGGTCCAAAATCAAAAAAGTCCATTTTATTAAGACATTATTTACAATAGCACTGAAATTATAGTTTTAGGATCACACCTAATAGTGCACAAGAATTACTCCCGAATCTACTCTCTGGGGAAACTCCTAGCAGGTCTTGGAGGTCTTTCTGGGATGCCAGGGATAGAAACAAGTGCACTACTCACTGTACTATTGCTATGGTCCATGGAATTACTATGTTTACACAGCCTTTGTATTAAACAGTTGGAGAATTTAAAATAAAATGACAAAGAGAACTTCCATAGTGATCCATCAATTCCACACCAGGCATCTATCCCAAGAACACAAAAATATGAACTCAAAAGGATTCTTCTGCAAGGGGTCTGGGAGGAGGGAGATGGAGGGAGGCATTGGTGGTGGGAATATTACACTGGTGAAGGGCTGTGTTCTTTTTTATAAGTGAACCCCAACTACAAACATGTTTGTTATCATGTTGCTTAAATAAAAACATTATTAAATAAAAAGAAAGTGCACAATCAAAAAAAAAAAAGAAAGAAAGAAAAGACCCAAGCAAATGGAAGCACACCTCCTGTTCATTGATTAGGTGGATTGTCAATGTTGGCCCAATGTTATGATAACTTTTTTTTTTTTTTTGGTTTTTGGGCCACACCCAGTAATGCTCAGGGGTTACTCCTGGCTATGTGCTCAGAAGTCGCTCCTGGCTTGGGGGACCATATGGGACACCGGGGGATCGAACCGCGGTCCGTCCAAGGTTAGCGCAGGCAAGGCAGGCACCTTACCTTTAGCGCCACCGCCCGGCCCCATGTTATGATAACTTTCTCTATTTTGTTATGGCCCAAAGCATATCCAATTGATAATTATGTCTTTATGGAAAATAATATAATATTAGTAAATATTTATTCATAATGAGAAGAATATTTCAATAGATAATCATAAGGAAAAGGTCATTCTCCAGGACAGGCCACATTTTGGCCCTTAGTATACCTCCATAAAATCAAGAGGATAGAAATTGTGCAGACTACCTTTGGTGATCACAAAGCACTGAAATTAAACGTGAACTTCAAAGGAGCACAGAAGAAAAACTTTAACACCTAGAAATTAAACAGCTTACTACCAAACAACCAGTGGGTAAGAGATAAAATCAAAGAGGAAATAAAAATATTCCTGGAAATAAATGACAATGAAGACACTAATTATCAGAATTTATGGGACAGAGCAAAAGCAGTACTGAGAGGAAATTTTATAGCTTTGTAAGCATACATCAGGAAGGAAGAAGGGGCCTACATGAATAGCTTAATGACATAGCTTATAAAATTAAAAAATGATCAACAAAAGAAACGAAAAATAGGTAGTCAGAAGGAAATAACAAAGCTTAGAGCAGAAGTCAATGAAGTGGAAATCCAAAAAAATCTGAAAGATCAATGAAAGCAAAAGTTGGTTCTTTGAAAAAATAAAGATTGATAAACCACTGGCAAAACTCACAAAGAAAGGGAGAGAGAGAAACTTGTTAAACTGGGTTAGAAATGAAAATGGGAGAACACTACAGATATTGCAGAGATTTAAAGGGTAATCAGAGACTACTATAAAATGGAATGTCGTTATTCCTTCCTACTCCCCCATTTCCTTTCAGGCAGATGTGACCTTGACTTTTCACCGATAGTGTCTCACATAAAAGGAATTCTACATTCTCCCTGGAGTAACATTAGAAAATCCTCCACATGGTATCTAGCTTATACATATGCAGGATCCCCAATACAATTCTTTGCAGTTCAGTATTCCCTTAGTTAATGAAGTAAGTTAATTTAATCAAAGCCATAAGCTTTACAGAGATAACCGTAGTTATGTACCTTGGTTATCACTAAACTTTTAATTTTATACACAAAGCAGTTCCCATTCCATAACTAGCTCCTATTCCAGTTAGGTTTTCTGTTTTTCTTTTCTGTCTCTCTCCATATTTCCCAACAGTCTGCATGTTTCCTTAATTCAGTGGTTCTCAAATAGGCTCCATAAAGGAGGGCATGTTTGACCTTGGCAAACACTGTCATAACAAGCTAAGCCCTGTGTTTATGTCTTTGTATGTCTTTGAAGCTGAAAGTTGTGTCCTGCTTCAAACCCCGCTTCGAAAAGCTATGCATTGCAAAACATGCTCGTTGTAGCCATTAATCCAGACATCACCTCTGATGAAAAACTCAGCTCAAATTATTTTATATATTTTTGTTTTGCAGGTTAAAGTTTTTTTTTAAAATAAAGATACAATTTATAGTCATGCGAGGGGCACGGAAAATGTTTTCTTCTTCCTAGGGGGACATGACAGAAAATAATTGAGAAGCACTGCCTTAATTTGTGGTCTGCGATTCATATACATTCATCTGGTATCTTTTCTGATCTCTTCAAAGAAAGAAACTCTCATATATATTCTCTTTTTGGCCAAATGAAGAAAGTTCAATAAATCAATATTTTAAAATAGATTTCATCCTGGGCTGAACTGAATTTCTTGGTATTGCACTTGGTCCCTTGAACCCCTTCAGTGTGACCCAAAAACCAAGACAAGAAAATAAATTTTCACTGTTTCCACATGTTGTTTTAGTAAGCACAAAAAGTCTCTTTTAAATGCCACGTTTTATGTAATTGAAAAAAAGTTAGAAGTGTTTTTCCCACATTTCATTTTAAATTGTATTTTCCCATATATGATTAATGCTTAATAAAAAATAACTAATAGAAAATTTTACATGGATACTGGAATACTCTGAGACATTAAAGATTTGGAAGCACAAGTTCCTCCCAAATGCTAAGAAGAACTTGCTGTTAAAGAGAAAAGGCATGTTTGAGAAGAATATTAATCAAAAAGTACACTGGAAAGAGAAATTTGTTCCCTAAATGTTGCATTTAATAGGAATAAAGATTCAGTATGATATATATTTCTTTCCTTTTAATGACAACTGTGATCTAGAAATTTGTGTTTATGCTATAAATTATGCATTTCACTATGAAGCACTTTGAGGGAATCAGCAACTAAAGCCAACACTTGCAATATTTAGAGTAATGGAAGTAAAAAATCTTCCTGAAGTGGAAATAGTAGTAGGATTTAAATTAGTCTCTTAAAGTGCCATTTCTGTATGTATGTTATAATAAACTTTCAAATAATATGGTTGTTTGTGTGTCATTATGTCCCTGAATCAAGAAACAGTAATGTCTGTTCTAGTTTAAAATGGTGGGATAATAAGAAGGTAGTTCAAAAATCAAAGGTTGAAAAAAAATAAAATGCACCCAGGTGGTGGTTTTAGCAGCTAATTTTAACATAAAAATCATTAATGGCTTACCTTGCTTTAAGCTAATCTTTAATAATGGAAAATTAAGTCTTAAGCCATGGATAAATGAGAGGATCATTATTTGCTTTTCAAGCAACTCAGCCGTTCCCTAGAAGTGCTACTAACCAGATATCAGCTCTTGCTAAGTTACAACAAAAGGTAACTAAATTTGAATAAGACACAGGAAATTTATTCTGGCTCGAAACAGCTAATAATTTGAAGTGTGATTTGGGATGCATCTGGCTATCTTCTTCACCTATAAATGGAGATATTCTGGATTTAATAAGTTGGTTTCCAACTTGGAAAGCTCTTCCTGAGGCTTTGGAAAACAGTGATTAGCATCCATAAGATATATTTCTAGGTATTTTATATTTCAGAATACCGAGTGTTATTTTTATTTTTATTTACAAAGATGCTCTAATAGTCAAGAAAACTTTCAGCTTCTTACATATGTGGGGTTACTCAGCTTACTTAGCAAAGCAATGTGGTTAGCTCATACATAAGTATCATGTATGCTATACATTACATTAAGCTCATACAAAGGCTTCGGTTGCTAACACTTTAGTAATTTTCAGTAACAGTTTCAATAACTTTCATTTGTTTCTGGGCCACATCCTCTGATTCTCAGGATTTATTCCTGGCACTATGTTCAGGGATCACTCATTTTGAGGTTTGGGGAATCATATAGAGTGCTGAGGAGCAAAGCCAAGCAAGTATGCAAGCAAGGCATACTATCCACGGTACTATTTCTACATCCCTAAATTATATTTGAGTTCTTTTGGAGGTGGAAATATTGTGAATCCCTAACTTTTTCATCTTTAGTAGACTCCCTTTTCTTCTTTTTTATTTTCTTATTAATATCTTTATTTAAACACCTTGATTAAAACTATGATTGTGGTTGGGTTTCAGTCATGTAAAGAACACTCCCCTTCACCACTGCAACATTCCCATCACCAACTTCCCAAATCTCCTTCCTCCCCACACACCCCCATCTGTACTCTAGACAGGATTTCTACTTTCCTCATTCATTCACATTGTTATGATAGTTCTCAATGTAGTTATTTCTCTAACAGCACTCACCACTCTTTGTGGTGAGCTTCATGTAGTGGGCTGGAACTTCTAGCCCTCCTCTCTTTTGTCTCTGAAAATTATTGCAAGAATATCTTTTATTTTTCTTAAAACCCATAGATGGGTGAGACCATTCTGCGTCTATTTCTCTTCCTCTGACTTATTTCACTCAGCATAATAGATTCCATGTACATTCATGTATAGGAAAATTTCATGACTTCATCTCTCCTGACGGCTGCATAATATTTTCCATTGTGTATATGTACCGCAGTTTCTTTCTTTTTTGGGCCACACCCGGCGGCGCTCAGGGGTTACTCCTGACTATCTGCTCAGAAATAGGTCCTGGCAGGCACGGGGGACCATAGGGGACGCCGGGATTCGAAACCAACCACCTTAGGTCCTGGATCGGCTGCTTGCAGACAAACACCGCTGTGTTATCTCTCTGGCCCCAAATGCCTTTCTTTTCTTTTCTTTTTTTCTTTTCTTTTCTTTTCTTTTCTTTTCTTTTCTTTTCTTTTCTTTTCTTTTCTTTTCTTTTCTTTTCTTTTCTTTTCTTTTCTCTTCTCTTCTCTTCTCTTCTCTTCTCTTCTCTTCTCTTCTCTTCTCTTCTCTTCTCTTTCTTTTCTTTTCTTTTTTTTGTTTTTGTTTTTGGGCCACACTCATTTGACGCTCAGGGGTTACTCCTGGCTATGAGCTCAGAAATCGCTCCTGACTTGGGGGACGATATGGGACACCAGGGGATCGAACCGCGGTCTGTCCTATGCTTGCGCTTTCAAGGCAGACACTTTACCTCTAGCGCCACCTCTCTGGCCCCTATACCACAGTTTCTTTAGCCATTCATCTGTTGAAGGGCATCTTGTTTGTTTCCAGAGTCTGGTTATTGTAAATAGTGCTGCAATAAATATAGGTGTGAGGAAGTATTGTATTGTATTTTTGTGTTCCTAGGGTATATTCCTAGGAGTGGCATAGCTGGATCGTATGGTAGCTCAATTTCCAGTTTTTGGAGGAATTTCCATATCACTTTCCATAAAGGTTGGACTAGACAGCATTCCCACCAGCAGTGGATAAGAGTTCCTTTCTCTCCACATCCCTGCCAGCACTGCTTTTTCTTATTCTTTGTGATGTGTGCCAATCTCTGTGGTGTGAGATAATACCTCATAGTTGTTTTGATTTGCATCTCCCTGATGATTAGTGATGTGGAGCATTTTTTCATGTGCCTTTTGGCCATTTGTATTTCTTTTTTTTTTTTTTTTTTTGTTTTTTCGGGCCACACCCGTTAGATGCTCAGGGGTTACTCCTGGCTACACGCTCAGAAATTGCCCCTGGCTTGGGGGGACCATATGGGACACCGGGGGATCGAACCGTGGTCCTTTCCTTGGCTAGCGCTTGTAAGGCAGACACCTTACCTCTAGCGCCACCTCGCCGGCCCCCGTCATTTGTATTTCTTCTTTGTCAAAGTGTCTGTTCATTTCTTCTCCCCATTTTTTGATGGAATTAGATGTTTTTTTCTTGTAAAGTTCTGTCAGTGCCTTGTATATTTTGGATATTAGCCCCTTATCTGATGGGTATTGGGTGAATAATTTCTCCCACTCAGTGGGTAGCTCTTGTATCCTGGGCACTGTTTCCTTTGAGGTGCAGAAGCCTCTGAGTTTGATATATTCCCATTTGTTTATCTCTGCTTCCACTTGTTTGGAGAGTGCCATTTCCTCCTTGAAGATGCCTTTAGTCTCAATGTTATGGAGTGTTTTACCTACATGTTGTTCTATATACCTTATGATATCATGTCTGATATCAAGGTCTTTAATCCATTTGGATTTTACCTTCGTACATGATGTTAGCTGGGGGGCTCTAAGTTTGCTTTTTTGCAAATGACTAGCGATTTGTGTCAACACCATTTGTTGAAAAGGCTTTCCCTGCTCCATTTAGGATTTCTTGCTCCTTTATCAAAAATTAGGTGACTGTATGTCTGGAGAACATTTTCTGAGTACTCAAGCCTATTCCACTGATCTGAGTGTGTGTATTCCAATATCATGCTGTTTTAATAACTATTGCTTTGTAATACAGTTTAAAGTTGGGGAAAGTGATGCCTCCCATATTCCTTTTCCCAAGGATTGCTTTAGCTATTTGAGGGTGTTTATTGTTCCAAATGAATTTCAGAAGTGTTTGATCCACTTCTTTGAAGAATGTCATGGGATATCTTTAGAGGGATCACATTAAATCTGTATAATGCTTTGGGGAATATTGCCATTTTAATTATGTTAATCCTGCCAATTTATGAGCACGGTATGTGTTTCCATTTTCGTGTGTCCTCTCTTATTTCTTGGAGCAGGGTTCTATAGTTTTCTTTAAATAGGTCCTTCATGTCTTTGATCAAGTTGACTCCAAGATATTTGTTTGTGTGGCACTAATGTGAATGGGGTTGTTTTCTTAATGTTCATTTCTTTCCTATCATTATTGGTGTATAAAAAGGCCATTGACTTCTGTGTATTAATTTGTAGCCTGCCACATTGCCATATGAATCTATTATTCTAGAAGCTTTTTGGTAGAGTCTTTAGGGTTTTCTTTTTTTTTTTTTCTTTTGGTTTTTGGGTCACACCGGGCAGTGCTCAGGGGTCACTCCTGGCTGTCTGCTCAGAAATAGCTCCTGGCAGGCACGGGGGACCATATGGGACACCGGGATTCGAACCAACCACCTTTTTTTTGGTCCTGGATCGGCTGCTTGCAAGGCAAATGCCACTGTGCTATCTCTCCGGGCCCGTCTTTAGGGTTTTCTAAGTAGAGTATCATGTCATTTGCAAACAGTGAGAGCTTGACCTCTTCCTTTCCTATCTGGATTCATTTGATATCTTTTTCTTGCTTAATTGCTATAGCAAGTACTTCCAGTACTATGTTGAAAAGGAGTGGTGAGAGTGGACAGCCTTGTATTGTACCAGATTTAGAGGGAAGGCTTAGACTCTCTTTTCAACACCACTGCCATTGCTCTAGTTAGAATCAGTCATATCCTAGCTCAGTGGTGGGCAACCTTTTTTTTTTTTACAACTGAGCCAAATCTAGCCAAAACCACAATTGAAATTTATTTTTAGAGCCACACAGGCTGTGCACTGACAGAGGCTAGGAGCAAAGTTCTGACTCCTGGAGCGTCCGCCTGGCACATAGAAGAGCCACATTAAAAAGTTTAAAGAGCCGCATGTGGCTCACGAGCCACGGCTTGCCAACCACTGTCCTAGCTATAAGAACTGCTTAATTTTTACCAATTTATCATCTGGTTTCTTAGTCACAACTTCCCACATATTCCCATCAGGCTAGCTGATCACATTTATTTCTTCATAATAAAAAATCATTTAGGGCTTCTGGGCCTGGAGAGATAGCACAGCGGTGTTTGCCTTGCAAGCAGCCGATCCAGGACCAAAGGTGGTTGGTTCGAATCCCAGTGTCCCATATGGTCCCCCGTGCCTGCCAGGAGCTATTTCTGAGCAGACAGCCAGGAGTAACCCCTGAGCACTGCCGGGTGTGGCCCCAAAACCAAAAAAAAAAACCAAAAAACAAAAAAATCATTTAGGGCTTCTAGTTTCCTATGATTTTACTAGTGTATCAAGTCATAGTCATCCCACACTATTCCTTTTTCCCTTTCAATACAAATCTTACCTTGATGACAGGTCCGTTTCAACCTAATGTGGGCTGAATTGTGTCCCCAGAGTTTAATGTTGAGAATCTAATTCCTTTTTTTTTAAAATTATTTTATTATTTTTTTATTTTTATTTAAACACCTTGATTACATACATGATTGTGTTTGGGTTTCAGTCATGTAAAGAACACCACCCATCACCAGTGCAACATTCCCATCACCAATGTCCCAAGTCTCCCTCCTCCCCACCCGACCCCCCCCCCCTGTACTCTAAACAGGCTCTCCATTTCCCTCATACATTCTCATTATTAGGACAGTTCAAAATGTAGTTATTTCTTTAACTAAACTCATCACTCTTTGTGGTGAGCTTCCTGAGGTGAGCTGGAACTTCCAGCTCTTTTCTCTTTTGTGTCTGAAAATTATTATTGCAAGAATGTCTTTCATTTTTCTTAAAACCCATAGATGAGTGAGACCATTCTGCGTTTTTCTCTCTCTCTCTGACTTATTTCACTCAGCATAATAGATTCTGTGTACATCCATGTATAGGAAAATTTCATGACCATCTCTCCTGACAGCTGCATAATATTGCTTTGTGTATATGTACCCCAGTTTCTTTAGCCATTCATCTGTTGAAGGGCATCTTGGTTGTTTCCAGAGTCTTGCTATGGTAAATAGTGCTGCAATGAATATAGGTGTAAGGAAGGGGTTTTTGTATTGTATTTTTGTGTTCCTAGGGTATATTCCTAGGAGTGGTATAGCTGGATCATATGGGAGCTCGATTTCAAGTTTTTGGAGGAATCTCCATATCGCTTTCCATAAAGGTTGAACTAGATGGCATTCCCACCAGCAGTGGATAAGAGTTCCTTTCTCTCCACATTCCCACCAACACTGTTTATTCTCATTCTTTGTGATGTGTGCCATTCTCTGTGGTGTGAGGTGGTATCTCATCGCTGTTTTAATTTGCATCTCCCTGATGATTAGTGATGTGGAGCACTTTTTCATGTGTCTTTTGGCCATTTGTATTTCTTCTTTGTCAAAGTGTCTGTTCATTTTTTCTCCCCATTTTCTTGATGGGATTAGATGTTTTTTTCTTGTAAAGTTCTGTCAGTGCCTTGTATATTTTGGAGATTAGCCCCTTATCTGATGGGTATTGGGTGAATAGTTTCACCCACTGGGTGGGTGGCTCTTGTATCCTGGGCACTATTTCCTTTGAGGTGCAGAAGCTTCTCAGCTTAATATATTCCCATCTGTTAATCTCTGCTTTCACTTGCTTGGAGAGTGCAGTTTCCTCCTTGAAGATGCCTGTAATGTCCTGGAGTGTTTTGCCTATGTGCTGTTCTATATATCTTATGGTTTGGGGGCTGATATAGAGGTCTTTAATCCATTTGGATTTTACCTTCGTACATGATGTTAGCTGGGGGGTCTAAATTCAATTTTACAGACCAATATCGCTGATGAATGCAGATGCAAAGATCCTCAACAAAATCCTGACAAATAGGATTCAATGCCTCATTAAGAAGATCATCCACTACGATCAAGTAGGTTTCATCCAAGGTTTCATCCGTAAATCTATCAACATAATACACAACATCAATAACAAGAAAAATAAAAACCACATGATCATATCAATAGATGCAGAGAAAGCATTTGATAAGGTCCAACACCCATTCTTTTTTTTTTTTTTTTTTTTTGGTTTTTGGGCCACACCCTGTGACGCTCAGGGGTTACTCCTGGCTATGCGCTCAGAAGTTGCTCCTGGCTTCGTGGGGGACCATATGGGATGCCGGAGGATCGAACCGCGGTCCGTCCTAGGCTAGCGCAGGCAAGGCAGGCACCTTACCTCCAGCGCCACCGCCCGGCCCCCCAATACCCATTCTTGATCAAAACTCTCAGCAAGATGGGAATGGAAGGAACCTTTCTCAATATAGTGAAGGCCATCTACCACAAGCCAGTGGCAAATATTATCCTCAATGGAGAAAAACTAAAAGCCTTCCCTCTAAATTCTGGCACAAGACAAGGCTGTCCTCTCTCACCACTCCTATTTTTTTTTTTTTTTGGTTTTTTAGGCCACACCCGTTAGATGCTCAGGGGTTACTCCTGGCTACGCGCTCAGAAATTGCCCCTGGCTTGGGGGGACCATATGGGACGCCGGGGGATCGAACCGTGGTCCTTTCCTTGGCTAGCGCTTACAAGGCAGACACCTTACCTCTAGCGCCACCACGCCGGCCCCTCACCACTCCTATTCAACATAGCACTGGAAGTACTTGCTATAGCAATTAGGCAAGAAAAAGATATCAAGAGAATCCAGATAGGAAAGGAAGAAGTCAAGCTCTCACTGTTTGCAGATGACATGATACTCTACTTAGAAAACCCTAAAGACTCTACCAAAAAGCTTCTAGAAACAATAGACTCATATAGCAAGGTGGCTACAAAATTAACACACAAAAATCAATGGCCTTTCTATACACCAATAGTAATAAGGAAGAAATGGACATTAAGAAAACAACCCCATTCACAATAGTGCCACACAAACTCAAATATCTTGGAATCAACTTGACTAAAAATGTGAAGGACCTATACAAAGAAAACTATAAAACTCTGCTCGAAGAAATAAGAGAGGACCCGCGGAAATGGAAACGCATACCCTGCTCATGGATTGGCAGGATTACCATCATCAAAATGGCAATATTCCCCAAGGCATTATACAGATTTAATGCTATCCCTCTAAAGATACCCATGACATTCTTCAAAGAAGTGGATCAGGCACTTTTGAAATTCATTTGGAACAATAAACACCCTAGAATAGCTAAAGCAATCATTGGGAAAAAGAATATGGGAGGAATTACTTTCCCCAACTTTAAACTGTACTACAAAGTATTAGTTATCAAAACAGCTTGGTATTGGAATAAGGACAGGCCCTCAGATCAGTGGAATAGGCTTGAATACTCAGAGAATGTTCCCCAGACATACAATCACCTAATTTTTGATAAAGGAGCAGGAAATCCTAAATGGAGCAGGGAAAGCCTCTTCAACAAGTGGTGTTGGCACAATTGGATAGCCACTTGCAAAAAATTGAAGTTAGACCCCCAGCTAACATCATGTACAAAGAGAATCTAATTCCTAATAGCTTATACTATGACTGGGCAATAGTACCTTTAAAAAGACCACTGAGTTAAAATTGGTTTGTTAGAATGGGCACTAAGTAATTATAACTAATATCTTTAAAATAAAAGGAGATTAATATAAAGACATAGACATGTTAAAATAATATGTGCACAGAATTAAAAAGAAAAACAGGGGCTGGAGTAGTGGTGCAAGTGGTAAGGAGCAATTTCTGAGCACATAGCCAGAAGTAACCCCTGGGTATCACTGGGTGTGGCCCAAAAACCAACACCCCCCACAAAAAAAAACCAAACCCAACAACATATTATTAAACAACTTTGTGAAAAGAATACTTTTTTTGCAGAAATTCCTCTTTTATTTCTTTCCCTCCCTCTCTCCTTTCCTTCCCCTCTTTTTCTTTCCTTCCTCCCTTCCTTCCTCCCTTCTCCCCTCCCTCCTTCCTTCCTCCCTCCTTCCCTCCTTCCTTCCTCCCTCCTTTGTCCATCCATCCTTTTTCTTTCTTTCTTTCTTTCTTTCTTTCTTTCTTTCTTTCTTTCTTTCTTTCTTTCTTTCTTTCTTTCTTTCTTTCTTTCTTTCTTTCTTTCTTTCTTTCTTTCTTTCTTTCTTTCTTTCTTTCTTTCTTTCTTTCTTTCTTTCTTTCTTTCTTTCTTTCTTTCTTTCTTTCTTTCTTTCTTTCTTTCTTTCTTTCTCTCTTTCTCTCTTTCTCTCTCTCTCTCTCTCTCCCTCCCTCCCTCCCTCCCTCCCTCCCTCCCTTCTTTCCTTCCTTCCTTCCTTCCTTCCTTCCTTCCTTCCTTCCTTCCTTCCTTCCTTCCTTCCTTCCTTCCTTCCTTCCTTCCTTCCTTCCTTCCTTCCTTCCTTCCTTCCTTCCTTCCTTCCTTCCTTCCTTCCTTCCTTCCTTCCTTCCTTTTCTTTCTTTCCCTTTCTTCTCTTTCTCCTCCTGCTTTTGGGATGCACCCAGTGCTGCCCAGAGGCTACTCCTGGCTCTGCATTAAAAACTTACTCCTGGTGGTGCTCGGAGGACCAAATGGGGTACCAAGAATTGAACCCAGGTCAGTTACATGCAACGTATATGTCCTACCTGCAATTGCTGTACTATTGTTCCATCCCCCCCCACAGGAAAATCCATTTTTTCTTAGATATTTCTTCTGAAAGTTATTGAGATTGTAAACATTACACCTTGACTACTCTTGTTTTTGTTTTTTTTTTTTTTTTTTTGGGCCACACCCAGCGTTGCTCAGGGGTTACTCCTGGCTGTCTGCTCAGAAATAGCTCCTGGCAGGCATGGGGGACCATATGGGACACCGGGATTCGAACCAACCACCTTTGGTCCTGGATTGGCTGCTTGCAAGGCAAACGCCGCTGTGCTATCTCTCCGGGCCCACCTTGACTACTCTTACTTGCTATTTCAATTTCAGGATTTATCTCTTATTTAAACCATTCTTGATACTTCATTATTGTGATCACTCAGTAATATTATATCCCTGTTTTCCACTAAGTAGTTAATGCTTTTTGTGCTTGATGTTCTTCTCTGGCGATACTATTTTTTCCTATCACATGGAAATTATAACTAAAATGTTATTGATTTCTCTCATTTCCTGCATATTTCTATTTCTTCAGACAGATTATTTTCTGTTACATCTGCTTTCATACTGAAAGCATTCCTTAAGGTCCCTGTGAACAAGATTATTTTACTGACAGCTCCTGAATTATACATGTGGGGGCTCATCAGAATTCACATATCTGACCTCCAGCTAAAGGAGAGTCAATCACTCTTCTGATCCTAAGCTAGAGAACAAGTCACTGTTCTTATCTCAGCCAGAGGAAAGGGTGTTAGTTATTGGTATTATGCATGAGATAGGCCAGGGTCTATAGAGTTAATGCCTTTTGGCTAGGCCCTCTTTCAGGTCCTCAACTATTCAAATTCATTCCATGTCGCATTGTGGCAGCTATATACATTACAGATAGAACCCCCTAAATAGCCCCTCCAAATAAACCCTGTGTGTTCAAGTTCCTTACCTCCTGTACCTCAGGATACGACTGTATTTAGATATATAGTCTTTAAGTAAGCAGTTTAATTAACATGATGCAATGTTAGGAGCAGCATTTAAGCCAATACACTGGTCCTTATATAGAGAGATTTGGATCTGGATGATGTGAAGACCTAGGGAGAAGGCTGCTAACTGCAAGCCAAGAAGAGTTCTCAGAAAATCCCCACCTGCAGATCTTATCTCTGAATTTTTTCCTTTAATTGTGGCAAAAAAACCAAAACATTTTTATAGTGGAGAAAGATGGTTAAGGCACGTGCCTGTGCCTAGCAGGCTCCAGTCCCTGGTTAGATTCCCAACACTCAGTCCCCTAAGCATTGCTGTTTGCAACCCTGGAGCTCCCCAGTATGGCTACAAAAGCCTCCAGCACTGTTAGGGTGGATGGGGGTCCCCAGGCACCACGCAGGTCAAGTATCACAGCAGTTTCAGGTCCTAGTATTGAGCCCCTATCCCTCTTTGACACAAATTGCTGTGTGTCGTGAGAGCATCCTAAGCAGTCCTTCAAAGTCTTGTCTCTTGGTCTCTTCAAAAAAAGAAAATTTTCCTTTGTACAGCTCCCTGATCTGAATATTAGTGGTGCTGTAGAAAGCTGTGCCATTTGATGTTTTTGTAGTTTGGGGTATTTTTTTCCTACTTAATTTCTATGGAAGAATTCTCCGAACTTTTTCCAAGGAGAAAGGGTATAACAATAGTGCTCAGTACAAAGGTGTCAGATGGAAAAATCTAACTCTACATAAACACAGTCAAATACATTTTGTGTGATGAGCTTTATCCATTTTTGTTTTCACCACACCTGATATAACTAAATTCCCATTCTCTTTAATGATTAGCTTTTTCATTGTATCTTTTGTTTGGGCCACATCCAGCAATGCTCAAGGTTACCCCTGATTCTGCATGCTGGGTGGTGCTCCTCAAGGGGACCATATGGGATACCAGGGAATCTAACCTTGGTCTGCCGTGAGCAAGGCAAGTGCTCTCCTTGCTCTGGCCCCCTTTCTGGATTAGCTCTTCCGTTGTGCTTAACCTCTCTTTAAGCATTTGAAGCTGATTTCCTTCTCTGTTCAATCAGTCAGCTAGTATCCTATTTGCCTGTATCATCCTTTATTGGAATCTTATATTCATGGATGTCTCACTTGTTATTACTGTCCTTGTTCTTTGTGCATTTGAAAAGAAAAATGCCTTTGATCACCCAGTTATCAAGGGCCAGCTTTTGCGAAGAAGATAAAATAAACACGAGTGAGTCATTTAGTCATTTTTTAAAATTTGACTCACATATTTAATATTAAAAAATGGAAAGTTCCAAAGATTTTAAATCAACAATAAAGTAAAAATTTGAAAGATGATAAAAGCCATTTTTAATAGACTACATAAAGGCAAGATGCACTGTCGTGACCATAATGTTATAGTAATAATAGTACTTATGGTTGATGTAAACTATTATTTATCATTTAATATTAAGGCTATTGAAAAATTCAATTTTAGTAAATAATAGTTACACGATGTGATAAATGAGGGCAGACTTCTGAGTCAAACTTGATCTCATTTATAATGCAATATAATCAAGATAGGAGTAATTCTAGAGCAACAAATATTTAAAGTTGCTTTACTATAGTATTAAATGACTTTTGTATTGTGACACTTTAAATATGGATATGAAAGCAAAAAAGAGTAGTGACCAAAATCTGTTGATTAATAGATTGATCTGAGGTGACTAGGATGCTCAGGAGAGCAATTTAGTTCTTGTCATAGTGATATTTTGAATATTCTAATTTGATAAAATTAAATTGAGTCTTCATAATGTGTTAAAGCATGTTTTGTCTTTGTTTCCTTTCTCTGACCACTCTTGACCCTACCAAATGAAAATTCAGAGCAAATTGTACCCACGTAGGCATAAAATTTCTTCCATTTATTAATTAGACTTTAGACTGTCCTCTCTCTTGAGGAATGCAGCAATAAATAGATCATTATGGAATTCCAGCTTCATTCTAGACTGGTTGTCTTTCAGGAGAATACATGCAGAACTAACACAGTTTGCATAAATGCTTGCTAAGGAAGGTGTGTAAAATAGATAGTAATTATAACTTCTATAATGTGTGTTTTAGTATTAACCCTCTGAGAGAATTATTGTTTGATCTCACACTTAAATTCTGCAGAAGTCCTTGGCAAGATACTGCCTTTGCAGTTTATAGTTCTTTTTTTTTTTTTTTCCGGTTTTTTGGGCCACACCCATTAGATGCTCAGGGGTTACTCCTGGCTACGCGCTCAGAAATTGCCCCTGGCTTGGGGGGACCATATGGGACACCGGGAGATCGAAGCGTGGCCCTTTCCTTGGCTAGCGCTTGCAAGGCACACGCCTTACCTCTAGCACCACTTCGCCGGCCCCTATAGTTCATTTTTAATATAAGAAGATAATACGGGAATTTTCAACCTAATATTACATATATTTCTGTTTTTATGATCAATTTAAGTGTTCCATACGCGCATTTTTTAAAACATATAATCAATGTGTTTTCACATTTTGTCTTCATTCTTTCTATCACACATGGATTAGATTCTTTGGGGGGAGGGCACACTCAGTGATGTTCAGAGGTTACTCCTGGCTCTGTACTCAGAAATCGCTCCTGGCTTGGGAGACCATATGGAACGCCAGGGGAATTGAACCGTGGTCCGTCCTAGGTTAGTGCATGCAAGGCAAAATGCCCTACCGCTTGTGCCATCGGTCAGGTCCCTAGATATTATTTCTGCTGCCCAACATTTGTCCACTTAGTCCAGCAACAACTACCAAAGATGCAATTTGTCCCCATTTGCAAATTAACTTTGTTCTACATCAGGTAAGGGAATAGATCCAGAACTCACACCTAAGCAATTTGTTTCTATTGGATTAAGATAGTTCTCACTGTCTATGGCCATAGCACCCTGAACGCACCCAATCTCATCTAAAATAGTTCTCACTCCATGAATAGCCAACAGTCTTGCAATCCACTAAAATATACTTGCAGAAGTGGCATCATTTCATTACCCTGTGAAGACTGCTGGATGTAAGGGATTGATTCATTTTGATGGATTTATTTTGCTATTTGAGCAGGCTTTCACAGTGAATGTTGGCACTTTTGTTCTTTAAATACATTATTTTCTTTTTTTTTTCTTTTTTTAATTTATTTAAACACCTTAATTACATACATGATTGTGTTTGGGTTTCAGTCATGTAAAGAACACCACCTATCACCAGTGCAACATTCCCACCACCAATGTCCCAAGTCTCCCTTCGCCCCACCCGACCCCCGCCTGTACTCTAGACAGGCTCTCCATTTTCCTCATACATTCTCATTATTAGGACAGTTCAAAATGTAGTTATTTCCCTAACTAAAAAATACATTATTTTCTTTTTCACCATATCTAGTGGTACTCAGGGCTGATTCCAGATTCTCTGCTCAGGGTTCACTCCTAGAGGGCTCAAGGATGCGGAGGATCAAACCCAGGTGGGCCATAAGAAGGGAATGCCCCACCTGCTATACTATTGTTCCTGCACCATGGGCATTTAAAAGAAAATTTTTGTTTGTTTTGGAGCCACACCCAGTGACACTCAGGGGTTACTTCTGGTTATGGGCTCAGAAATTGCTCCTGGCTTGGGGGATTATATGGGATGGTAGGGGATTGAACCGTGGTTCATCCTAGGCTAGTGTGGGCTAGGCAGATGCCTTACTGCTTGTGTCACCGCTTTGGTCCCAAAACAAATTATTTGTTTTAAGAGACATATTCAAGAAAAACAAAGTCGTGCAAGCCCCTTCAAGAAGTGGTGCTGGGAAAACTTCTTAGCTACATATTAAAAACTGAACTCAGATTTCTCTTTAATGCCACGAACAAAAAAACAAATAAATATGAATTAAAAACCTTGCTATCAGACTGGAAACTATAAAGTAGACAGAGAAAAACATGGGCAGAACACTCCATGACATTAAAGTTAAAGGCATCTTCAAGTATGAAACACCATTGGCCAAGCAAGCAGAAACAAAGATAAACAAATGGGACTACATTAAACTAAAAAGCTTCTGCACCTCAAAGGAAATGGTAACAAGATACACAGACTGCCCACAGAATAGTAAAAACTATTCAATTCTATCTAATAAGGATTAATATCTCAAATATATAAGACTCTGGTATAGCTTAAAAGAAAAATCATCTAACCCCATCCAAAAATGGAAAAAAGAGATGAACAGAAACTTCCTCAATGATGTAATACATATGGCCAAAAAGGACATGAAAACATGGTTCATATCACTAATCATCTATAAGATGCAAATCAAAACAATGAGATATCTCATATCACAGATAACAGCACACATAAAAAAAGAACAAGAACAATCAATGATGGCATGGAGAAGAAAGGAACTATCACTCATTGCTGGTAGTAATGTTTATTGGTCCAGCCTTTCCAATTCAATGATTATGTGAGTATTGACTGGTTCAGCCTTTTTGGAAATAATATGGACATTCCTCAAAAAAACTAGAAATTGAACTCCTAGGAATATACCACAGGGGCTTAAAAATACAATGCAAAAAAGCCTGGGCACTCCATATTCATTGCAGCACTAGTCACAATAGCCAGTATCTGGAAACAACCCAACTGGCTGAGAGTGTGAAAAATGATACATCTATACAATGGAATACTATGCAGCAGTTAGGAAAAATAAAAAAATTTTGCTTATAGATGGATATGGGGATTATTTTGCTAAGTGAAATGAATCAAGAGGGAGAAGGAAGGCCAGCATGATTGTACTTATTTGTGTATGATATTAATATCCAACGACAATAGAGATGAGGGCAAGAAAGACTGGTCAATGGCAGGAAGCTTGCCAGAAATAGTGGGGTAGAGTAGTTAGAATAGAGAAGGTATCACTATAACAATGATAGTTGGAAATTATTATTCTGGGCAAGAACTTGTGATGAAAAGAGATAAAGTAATATGCAAAATACCCCTTCAGTTACAATATTATAAACTATAGTGTCTAAAAGGAAAAACGGGGGTGGGGGAAGAAAAGAAAGAGAGAGAATATTGTCTACAACAGAGGGCATAGAGGAAAATGAGAAGAAAACTGGAGACATGGTGGCAGAAAATGTGCATTGGTGAAGGATGTTGTACATTGTATGAGAGAAAAGCAATCATTAACAGTAACCTTGTACAATAACCTTGTATCTCAGGGTGACTCAATTAATTTATTTGTTAAAAAAAAAGACCCATACAATAGAATAAAAACCTTTCCAATTTATTTTCCTATTTCTTGTCCTTATTTTCTTATTTTCTCTCATTTCCCCCCATTTGTCTTTAAATTGCTTCATCACAGCATGATAGTCTAGAAAGAGTTTGGATAAACAAAGATTTGAATTTCTCAAATGTATGTAATTTATTAGAATTTTTTACATCAAAGCTTCTTCATCTTTATAACACAGCTAGTAATAGCAACTTATAGTATTTAGAAAGAATGTAAAACATTTGTAATGTGCCTAGAGCAGTATATAAATTCTCAGTTGGTGTAGCAGCTATCATTGTTGTCACTATTTCCCAGAGCTAGAAATATTAGCATGGCATAAAGGTATATATTATTCTGGAAAATGTTATATTGTTTCACAATAAAAATGCAAAATGAGATAACTGCTTATAATTTACACATATAATCTATAACCCTGTCAATGTAGACCTTTATTATTTTTGACATCTAAAACAATTGTAAAGTGATTGGTATTTTGTCTTTTACTTAGTAATATTTCATTAACTGCTACTCAAGTTTAAATTTTGTTCTTTTAAATTATATTCATTGATGAATAATGGTACAATGATGGTCTGCTATTATTTATATACTTATTTAAATGTATAATTTAGATATGAAAGTAATGATTATATTCAACCTAACTTCATTATCTCATTAGTATATCATTAAGGTATTTTTAGTAATAAATTTCATTCATTATTTCTATATATTAATCTAATCGCAATAGGAGTATGTTTATTTACCTTTAAAGTTGGAGTAACTTTACCATGGCATTGTTTTCTTAATATTTCATATATTAAAAAGAACCATTTTCACCACAGGTTAGTGAGGGAAAAACAAGGGTAGGGATCTTCCAGCCAGCCCAGGTTGGGGTCAGTCCAGCTACACAGTCCCAAGAAACTGAGGCAGGAAGAAAGACTGGCAATGGGTTCTCTTTTGACTCAGTGAGCCTTTTTCACATTATAAATGCAGCCATGTATTTTTTTTTCTAGTCAATGAGCCCCACCACAACACATAAAAAAACACCACTACACTGCAAAGATCACAATGGAAAAGCAACACAGAACACTACCACTCTTAGTGAATGAAGATGGTAATTTTGAAGACCCAACTAATATCAGCCACCTATATAGTTTCTCTGACCAGGGAAGAAATTTTGAGGGTGTTCAAGGAACTCAAAGAAACCATAGAAGACAGCTAATAAAAGTCAAGAGGATATGAGAGTATAAATAAAAAAATTTTAAACAAAATTGAAAGAAAAATTTGGTAGGAAAAATAAAAATTTTGTTTGTTTCTGGGCCACATCTAGTGGTGCTCAGGGGTTACTCCTTGTTCTGCACTAAGAAATCACTCATAACAGGTTCTATAAACCATGTGGGATGCTGGAGATCAAACTAAGGTCAGCCACTTGCAAGGTAAATGTTCTACCTGCAGTGCTATTGCTCCTGGCTAGGGGGACCATATTGGACATCAGGGGATCGAACCGCTGTCCATCCTATGTTAGCCATGTGCAAGGCAAAATCCTTACCACTGTACCACCACTCAGACCCCGGCATCTTGATTTTAAACTTCAGAGTTTCAAGGACTTAGAAAATTGACTTCTGTTGTGTAAGTCACATGATTTATGATATATTATTATGACTGCCCCAGAAGACTAACACATATGCTCAGGATTTTCCAGCCATCATTAATAACCACTCTCTCTATTACTCTATTTATCCTTTATTCCACCTCTTTTTAAAATTTATACCAGTGGCAACAATATAATTGCTATAGAAATCTTGAATATAATGAAGTATCTCTTATTTTGCTAGGCAATGTCTCTAATATGTCTCTAAGTTTAATTTTAAGTAAATCTTACTACAAAAGAACCATTTTATACTTAATCAAAAATTTCTATTAAGTATCTATACTCATCATGATAGAATAAATCATAACATTAATGTTTGTTCTAAATGTTTTTTAAATAGTAAGACTGATGATATAGTAGGTAGGTCAATTGCCTTGCAATTGAGCAATCCAGATTTGATATCTGTCACCCCATATGGTCCCCAGGCCCTACCAACAATGTCATTTGAGAACAAAGGCAGGAGTCAGTCCCAAGTACTCCCAGGTGTGATGCCCCCTAATGTTTTTCCAGGGCTGGAGGGATCGATCGTACAGCAGGTAAGGTGTCTGCTTTGCATGCAACTGACCTGGGTTTGATTCTTGAGACCTTATATGATCCATTAAACCCTGCCCAAAGCCATCCCTGCATTCAGAGCCAGGAATAAGCCCTGAGAATCACAGGATATAGTCCTGAAACAAACACAAAAAATTTTCTTATGTAGTATTAAATTGTGTTTTAGGGATTAGCTTTAATTGTGGCAAGTAAATATAATGATGAACATATTTATTAGTTTCTTTATGTATTGTTTTTAAATTTAGGCATAAAATTAATAAGTTGGCTGCCAAAGGTTATTTTTAGCATAACTTAAAAAACTGGAGCTAAACATGACAGGTCCTTCAAGAATATTTTGGGGGGGGGTTTATGGCCACACCCGGTGATACTCAGGAGTTACTCCTGGCTATGTGCTTAGAAATAGCTACTGGCTTGGGGGACCATATGGTACGCTGTAGGATTGAACCGAGATCCATCCTAGGCTAGAGTGCACAAGGCAGATGCCTTACCACTTACACCACCGCTTCAGCCCCATCCTTCAAGAAGTTTATGATGCTCATTAAAGACTATGATTATTATTTTCAAAACAAGAATGTCATGAGGACTAAAAAAATCTCTTAGGGGACATCTAGTATCCAGGATTAAATCTTGGCGAAGAGTTGAAGAGCCCGAGATCTCAAAATATAAAAGATTTGTTCAAGAAACAATAGATGATTGGTGGCACAAAAAGGAATAAAAAATTTACGGAAGTGTGTTTAATGTTTTTAGGAGTGATAACAATATTGGTATTCAATAATTATTACTACTATTTTAGTTGTTCAGTGCTTGTGCTTTGTGAACAGTATCTAATTACAGACAGAAGTATTCTTAAAGGATTTGTAATGCTCTCATGAAGAAACTTAAAAGAAATAGAGTATATGGGAAAAATGATGAAAGCTGAAAATCTTCAGGCTAGAATAATAAAATGTCTGCAAATAAAGGAATGTTGAAAATCCAGGTTCTGAGATCTCATGAAACTGTAGACTGAATAAGAATCATCACTGACATTTTCCTGCACTGAAGGTTCGTATATGGGAGAAGACTTACAAATAATCTCTGAAATTTAATACTGTATTTAAGTGTTTCATCATAAATCTAAATTTACTGCTCTGCTTATTTAATCCCTACCTAGTGCTCTCATTAGGGTTATTCACACATCATCATGATATTAATTTTGCTTAGTAAATGTTAGTTACTTTGGTGGTAATGGAATATTTCTAGAGAAGAAGAAAATATGATTTTTTACGATCCTATAAGCAGAGCAAAGTTATTGAAGAAATCATTTTTCAAAAATCATTCATACTTTAAAGCCTTCCAGGATTTAGTCGTCAATTTCCATCATGTTAGTAAATTTAGGGGCAAGGTGGGGGAGTGAGTCACTATTATCAGGAAATGAAACACTGGGTACTACAGTTTCTTTCCAAAGCTATGGTGCTCTCTCATCAGTTCTTTTCATCTTCCTACTTTTCCCCAGGAGGATGTCAAGTAGGAGCTGCACCCTGCAGCCATCACACTTCAGCTGACTTATTCAGTGTATGCCTTCCAGACATTCTGCTCTGTAGGAACTTAGGAACCTTCAGGATGCTGTCATTAATAATTACTAGTTTCTGGGAACTCTGCAAGTTGTTGACATGCTACAGAAACAGTTAGAAAACCCATTTTTTCCCACAAGGAATAGTAAAATATGTTTTAGATTCCAAAGCCTTGTGTGAAATGCATAATTGAAGCACTGCTTCAGAACATATAGTTGTATATTTTAGGTTTAAATCATACACTATAATCTGAGAAATACCATGCATCTCAAGGATGAGGGTCAAACAACGCAATGTCTAAGTATTATTCTTTCCTTTTCTTTTCTTTTTTTTTTTTTGTTTTTGTTTTTGTTTGTGTGTGTGGGGGGTTCTTGGTTTTTGGCCACACCCAATAATGCTCAGGGGTTCCTCCTGGCTATGTGCTCAGAAGTCGCTCCTGGCTTGGGGGACCATATGGGACGCCAGGGAATTGAACCACGGTCCGTCCTAAGCTAGTGCTGGCAAGGCAGATACCTTACCTCTAGCGCCACCTCGCTGGCCCCTATTCTTTCCTTTTCTTTCCATTTATTTTGTTTTCTAATTTCAACTTGGACATCTTGCTTATCTAAAAAATATGGATGCAACATTTTAGCTTGAAACTTTAGCTATGAAGTATAGGGGGATGCTCAGGGCTTAGGGGTCACTCTTTGCTGTACTCAGGAAACCATGTGCAGTGTCAGGGGCCAAACCCAGGTCAGCTGCAAGCAAGGAAAGGCCTTGTTATATAGCTTCTCTCTCTCTCTCTCTCTCTCTCTCTCTCTCTCTCTATATATATATATATATATGTATATATATATGCTATACAGCTTCTCTAGTTCCTTAAAAATGATGATTATGATGTATACATATACATATTGTTATATAACACAATGTTTAAGTTGTATATTAATAACAAAATATTATGTGTTCTTCCACCTTCAAATTTACTCTATTAATAGAATTTCCTATTGCTACCAGGATGATGACTTGGATTACTTGGAAAAAAAGGACATAAATGACACACTTTTTAACTTGTAATGTCTAAGTAGAGAATATCAACCTTTGGGAACCTCTGAAGTTAATTCATAAGGACAAATAATCTTGTTTTCACCAGCTGTCAGCATAGAAAGGAAGCAAAAATCCTAAAGTCTTCTTTCAGAGGTCTGTGATAATGATGATGATTAAAATTCTTTGCAAACTGCAGTGGGCACATCTCCAGAGGGCTTGCTGAGGATGTCAACTGCATCACCAGGGATGGGGGTACTTCTCTTTCATGGAGACAGTCCTCTGAAGCTTCTTGCCAGGGTTCACCCATAATCTGTTCCTTTCTTTTCCCTCATACTTGATCATCCTAGACACCTAAAGTCAAAGGGTACAATGGCATATAGGATAAAATTGTGTAAGTGGTTGAGATGGAGCTCCACCGTTTTATGTTTGGGTAACTTCTATTCACCGGTACTGAAATTCTGAGTCTTGTTTGTGTTGTATAATTTTTTTGTAATGGTTTCTAGTGAAAGAAACATTAAAGCATTATGCTAAATGCTAGTATGGAAGAATTTACAAATTACTACAGGAAAATGAAGAAGGAAGATTTCTCAGAAATTTTGAGATTCAAGTTAAGATTCAAGATTCAAGGAGGGTTGTTCCTGATCAAGTTAAAGTTTTAAAGAATGAATAGGTATGTGTTGGAGACCTGGATTTGATTCTCAGAACTTTGTGATTCCCTGAGTACCACCAAGGTAAGACCCTTGAGCACCATTCTGAAGTAATCTGTCAGCATTACTTACTAGGACCCCAAATCTTTCCCCCATATAAAGAAAAGAGTTGTTTAAGTAACAGTTTACAAAATAACATCATTTGCTAAAGCACAGACATATGACACTATTCTCATTTTCTTGGAAGTAGTCAAAAGAAAATATGGAATTGTCCTAAATTCATGCTGAGAAATAAATAGAGAAACAATGATTAACTTAAAGCAGTTGAGAGATCTGGTCATAGAGATAACCCACAAAGTATGTGAAGCTTGTCTAGAAAGGAAGGACTAAAGACAGGGAAAGGAGTGATTTCTTCAAAAAAGAAAAAGAAGGGCCTGGAAAGATGACTCAATGGCTGACAGTGTGAAAAGCATACTTTCCATGTAAGAGGTGCAAGTTCAATCCCTGGCATCAAATGGTTTCCCAAGCACAAGGGGGAGTAAAATCTGAGCAGTGAGCCAGAAAAAAAAATCTCAAGGACTACTGCGTGTGGCCTCCAAATAAAATGAAAAGTAGAGGGATTGGGGAAAGGTCAGATAAAAGCTGTTGCAGAAAGAGGGCCAAGCTGAAGAGATATCTAGCAGTTAGGATGACTAGAAATCCGTCAATGATCAGAGTTATAGATAAATGAGAGATGATGATCCAGCTCTGACAGAGAATGGTGCTGACATTTACAATGGAAGAATGCTAGGGATGAAGTAGATTTAAGGAGAATGCTGAAGCTGTAAATCCAGTATTAGGACAGTTCTGTGGGACATTGTTGAAGAAAATCAAGACGACACTCCTTTCAATGAGTATGCTATAATGGTTTGAGATTCCACAAAGAGTCTGAAGAAGGTGGAGAGAAATCAAGAAGGTCACAGAAAGGGCCAGGATAAAGGTACAGATGATAAAGCATTTGCCTTTAAGGGACCCGCTCCAGTTCAATCTCAACACCCCATAGAATCCCCTGTGCCTGCCAAGTGTGATTCCTGCAGAGCCAGGAGTAAGCTCTGAGCAACACCAAGTATGGTTCAAAACCAAAACATAAAACAAAATAGGAATTACAAAAGAAAACAAGAAGTAAACAGAGTCCAAAAAAAGATAAGGAGAAACATTCTTCAAACGTGTTAGGGTCAGTAATGTCCACATTACTACAAACATCCAAGAGAATGCTATAATTGATTATTTGAGCTTCCCTACAGAGCAATGTTATTTAATGGTATAACATAATTAAAGAGGAGTTTGTATTTATTTCTTATTTCATCCATAGTCCCTTTGTTTTGGCAGACACTGGATAACTTCTTTAATAAACACAATAGCTAAATGCCATTGATCCTAAAAAGAGTAAAACAAAACCAAAACCAAAAGGAAACCAAACCCACAAGGGTAATAACATGTACTAATAAGCAAGTTGGTAATACAATGAGGCAATTCTTTTTCGGGAAATGAGTGCACCAATATTTAAATTTTTTAGTTTTTTTTTTTTTTGCTA
This sequence comes from Suncus etruscus, assembly GCF_024139225.1. NCBI lineage: Eukaryota > Metazoa > Chordata > Mammalia > Eulipotyphla > Soricidae > Suncus > Suncus etruscus. The sequence continues at coordinate 30,351,830 of NC_064851.1, read as the reverse complement.
CAGCATTTGATGTGGTAGGTTCCTCTTGCCCAAGCAGGAAAAGGTGTGCATCAGCAGAGACTGCTTCAGACTCTCACCCTCTTCTTGGCTTGCATTTAATGAGTACGAGGAGAGAGGGATTGAGCTTGAACTGTGTGGCTGAAGATTCTAAATTAAATCACTGTCATGTTCCCTAATTATTGTTTGGTATCTGGAATTTTAAGTGACATAAATCAGTGGTGCCATCTTTTGAGTTTTCATACAGTATCAGAAGTCTGAGCCATAATAAGTGTGCTAAACAATGGTGTGAATCTTTGTTGCTGTTTTCTTTTCCTCATAAGAAATAAAAACATTAAAATTTTAATAACTGACAATTACACAAATCTTCAATAAGTAACATACAGAACTCAGGCTGCGTACAAAGCTCAAAGGTCAAAAGTGTCAAGTGTGTCTGCCTTGTACACTCAAGGCCTGGATTATAACTCCAGCACCAGTCTGTTAGCATTCCTAAGGTGGCCCTGGTTGTCCCCAGCAATGTTTAGTCTGAGCAGTACAGCTGCACTGTAAAATGTGATTGACCAAGCATTATAGGGATTAAGCTCTCTAAAGACAAAGAGTGAAATAAAAATTCCACATAGCTTCTGTTGATTTACTATAATTTTGTGCATGTAGTCTCTCAGTGATGCATCAAACTGCAAAAATTTGAACATCAGAAGTTAATTCATTAGGAGGCAAAGTAACAAGTGAAAAGATCAAAAGCCATCCAGGGCCAAAATGATAGTACAGAAGATAAGGTGGCAGGTCTTGATTCAATCCCTGTAACATCATTTTATACCCTGAACATCACCAGGAGTGACCCCTTAGTGCCGACCCAGAAGTAAGTCCTGAGTACAACTTGGTGTGCCTGCCCCCCTGCTCCCAAACACACCCAAAAAGGCCATTTAAAGCTTCAAAATTCTACACCAGGATATTTTTCTTTTCTTTTTTTTTTTTTTGGTTTTTGGGCCACACCCGGTAACTCTCAGGGGTTACTCCTGGCTATGTGCTCAGAAGTTGCTCCTGGCTTGGGGGACCATATGGGACACCGGGGGATTGAACCGCGGTCCGTCCAAGGCTAGCGCAGGCAAGGCAGGCACCTTACCTTTAGCGCCACCGCCCGGCCCCATAAACCAGGATATTTTTCATTTTGCTTCTATTTCACTATCTCAACTTCTTTAAATAGCTGAATTCTACTATTTAGATTTAGAGAAAAATGTGACTAGCTTATCAAAGATATGATTCACAGGATGTAGTTTGACGGTTCTATACCCCAAATAGGGGCCTTGGATATAGCCCTGAGTAACAGCTGAAAATTCAGTATACCAAAACATTTGAGACTTGTAGAGACCATAAATTAAAAAAAAAATATTTTCTTACATTGAAACAAAATGAAAGGAAAAGGGAGAGTAGGCGCAGAGCGTATGTCATAAGAAACAGTTTATATAGAAAAAGCTATGTCTCCTCCCAGGTAGTGAGGACACTTAGAGATAAGTGGAAAAGACACACCTCCAGACTAAAAGAGGAACCACGTTAAAGCAGTGCAAAACAACACCATGTGTAGTGGGTGAAAATTGCTATCCGGATGACTAATCAGTAGCTGCTACTTATATAATCTCCCTGAAAAAAAGTTCAGAGGGGAAATGCTTAGTATGTTTAAGGAGCTCAAAGAAACAATGGAACAGACTTCCCACAAAACACGAAAGTATATGAGAGCAGAAATTAGAAAACTACTAACAGAAATGACAGAACTGAAAAATGTAGTAGGTAAAATAAAAAAAATATCCACTGGGAGGCCTTTACTAGCAGAGCAACAGTTGCTGAGGACAGAATCAGTGAGTTCCAAATGAGGTCCAGAAAACCTTTAGATAATAACAGAAGATTGAAAAAAGCCTCAAAATAGACTTCAATAATGTTTTAGAGTTCAGGAGATAGTATAAGGGTTAAGGCATATGTGTTGCTTATGTCAACCACATAATGACGCATGGTACAGTGCTGGGGTGGCCTTGGTTGTTTCTAGCAGTAAGGGACTCAGGAAGAACTGCAATATTCTTACATCCTAGCAATGAACTGTCTGACCCAGTAACTAAGAAACCAAGTGGCCCCTCAGCTCTATGAACAGTTCTTGAGAGTCCTACTCTCAAAATAATAATTTTTAAAGTTTACAAATGATTGAGGAGACATATCTGGCAGTGTTCAGGGGTTATTCATGGCTCTGTACTCAGGGTTCTTTTCTGGAGATGCTCAAGGAATCATATAATATGCTGGGGATCAAACTTGGATTGTCTGTGTGCAAGGCAACTGCACTATCTGCTGTATTAATAATGATCAAAAGCCAGGAAAATTAAAATAAAACAAAGGGAATCTGAAGGTTTTGATACGTTTCCCCAAGAGGTCATTTCTGAGAGTTCATATGGAGCCTTAGTAGGAGTGATATAATAACATCAATCTGTCATTAAATCCTTCTCCTAGGATGGAACTTTCCAAGGCGCATTAATAATTACCAGAACTTAATATGTAAGTATTTTATTCCCCTCTAGTTCTCTTTAAGTTGCACATTAAATATGGAATAGTGAAATAATGATTGCTTTCATTTATCAAACATGAATGCTAGGCTCCTTAGACAAATTATCTTTTTTTTAGCCTCTAAAAATCCTCTGAGGTAGGATTATTTTTTCTCTTTTATCAATAGAAAACTGATTCCAAAAAAAAGAAAAGAAAAGAAAACTGATTCCACTGGAAAGGTAGCTGCTCCAGGGTGACTGAAAAGTGACACACAGGTACCCTGATGTGGAAGTTCACTTTCTTAACAAATAGCTTTCGCTTATTTGCTTTGGGCAGCGATTGGTGAGAATAAAAAAAGAACCAGGTAAAGGAAACCCAAAACTCCAAACATGTTTGTAATCATGGTTTTAAATAAATATATTATTTAAAAAAAAAAGATTTACTAGCCTGCCAACAAGTGTCTTTGAGATGACTTCCAAACTTGTTCTTCCTCTTTCCTTTGAAACTACTTGTTTCTCTGGGTATCTCTAGGCTTCTGGGAATATGACAAGGTTGCACCTTTATCCACTGTTGCCTAGAAAATGGACAGACTAGACAGGCAGCTCCTGGAAAAAGTAGTACCCTTCCTTTAACATACTCTACATAAACGTGTTTTTGGAAGGCTCAAAATAATGCCAAGAAGAGTTCCTGGTCATGTGAGAACTACAGCTATGAATAAAAGCACATTATCATGCATGACTCAAAGCAGAATCCTCACTGCAAAAGAGAAGCCACTTAGCTGAGTGAAGACACGTGAATGGAAAGAGTATGGATATTTATAATCTTTACAAGCCCACATCCTCTTTGGGTTCAGCTCTGGATGGAGCTAGCAGGAAGTGAAAAGTGACATTTAGCCTTGGAAAAATACTTTTTTTTAATAAAAGAACAAAAGGAGTAGAAATATTTTAGAAAGGAGTTGAGAAACAAAAAATGGCTATAATCACTAATATTAGAATAGGGGTGGACACCCATAATAAGACCAGAAGTACTTGAATAGTTAAGGAGGTGTTGGGATGTTTTGAAGTGACCCAAATCTCGGAATGTGTGCACCTGGATCATGTTTCTAGGCTTCATATTCTGAAGTATGTGGCTTAGTTACCCTGAAATTGGGTGGAAGTCTAACACCTCACCATCTGCACAGTGAGTTAAATTTTTCTTTAGTTCCTCTCTCTGTTACTCACCAGAACAAAAGTCTGAACTAACTAATCAAAAAAAGGAATATCATCAAATATCACCATTCCACTGCCTCTTCTGACAATGCTGATTTATCTTCAAAGTTTTTAAACCCCATTCACTAAGATAGAATGGATTGTTCACAGTTATCACACATGAAGTTGAAAAGCAACTGCAAATAAAACACCCCTAGTCTGTTTGCAATTTTTTCCTGTTGGTGTGAAAATTTACTTTGAGGGAGCCAGGAAGGTTCTGAGGCTGCCCAAGAGAGACAATGGGGTGGGGAGTGGGGTGTGATTTGTCAAGACCTAGAAAGGGGGAATTTGCTTTCTTTCAGACCAGAGATCTGGTGCTTAATCACTTTTCAGTGACTTATGGAGGAAACCATTTCAGGAAGTCTAGCTCACAGCTGGAATTCTTCATAGGGCTGGAGGAGAAATAGGAAAACAGAAACCGTATACAGGACAAGTCTGAGTAAGGAGGTGAAAAGCAGAAGGTAGAATTGGATCCCGAAGAAGGCATCCATCTGCCTTGATCTCTCATCAAAACTTTCAGAAAGCAACTCTTGTCACTATGTCTGCAAAAGGAGAGAAATGCTGCTGGAAAAGATTCTCCTAAGAGCATCAAATGCTGATTCAGTGATGGGGACGAAAACAATATTTCATGGTTTTCTCAAAGCAGATATCACTACATTTCATATACTAGCAAATACTTGTTGGAAATGGCATGCCTGGCAGTAGCTTTAAAAAATATTTTAGAAGTTTATAGGTGTACTCTAAAGACCACAGCTTGTCTATTTTTCATTTAATAATTTATGATGGAATTATTCTAATTTTTTAAGTCAAAATGTATCTTGAAACTACATATTTGATTAAGATCTTTTAAAATAAATGGTAACTCAGTAAAATAAAAACATAGTATTTTATATATAAAAACATTTTTCATAGATGAGAAAAATAGACAAAGCAAATGAACAAATTAAACAAAACTTAAACAATAAAACAAAATGGTATTTACCAGAAGAACAGAGGGAGGGATAAACTGGGTAAAGGGTAAACTGGATGGCAGTGGATGGAAACTTTGTTCTGATCTTGATGGAAGATGTCAAATTATGAGACTATAAAATTACATAACCCAATATTAATTCAATGACATTTAAAAAATATAAAAGTAATGTTTAAAACAAATGCCAATTTTCAATAAAATATTTTAAACAATGAGAGTAAAAATTGTTCTTATATTTTAAGTATAAAAATTAAATATTTGAAAATATTAAAATATTTTAAAATATTGAAATTAAATATTTTAAAATAGAAGTTAATAATAAAATTAATATTATATTTTATTATAGCACAATTTTAATGTTATAAATTAATATTTGGGGTCTCCCAATTTCTTTTTTTAATCATTTTTATTGTGATCAATGTGAATTACAAGTCTTTCACAGTAATATTTAAAGTACATAGTGACATCGAATCAGGGGTATTCCTACCACCAGTGTTGTCCTCTCTTCAACCTTGTTCCCAGCATCCCCCTCCTTTGCCCCCAGACTGCTAAAATAACTGGTCCCCTCTGTGTATAGCTTATTGAAGATTGGGTATCGCTTCTGTTGCCATTGACTTTGGGTTTAGTGTTTAAGTTAGATCTTTTTTTTTTTTGAGGGGGGTCACACCTGGCAGCTCTCAGGGATTACTACTGGTTCTATGCTCAGAAATCGCTCCCGGCAGGCTTGGGATACCATATGGGATACTGGGATTCGAACCACCTTTTTGCATGCAAGGCAAACGCCGAACCTCCATGCTATCTCTCTGGCCCCCAGATCATTTTTTATTTCAAATCAATGTTCATAAGACTGTTTGATTCTGGTACCATCTATTTCCCCCTCCCCCTCAATTTATGAGATAGAACAAGATCACTCAATTTATGTGGTTCTGTTTGAAAAAAAGAAAAGAAGAAAATGAAAAAGAAAAACCAAAAACCAAAAAAACAAAATATAAGCAAAACCAATAAACAAAAATATGAGAGGAGTCTGTCTAGAGGTTATAAATATCAATTTAAAAAGAAGAAAGGGGGAAAAAAGAAAAAAAACAACACAAAAAGCAAAATAAAAAGGAAAAGAAAAGAAAAAAAGAAAAAACAAACCCCACTAAAAACAAAGACCAATGAAAACAAAATTAATATTTTGGGGTCTCCCAATTTCTTTTTTGGGAGGTCCCCCAATTTTTAAAGGGCCAGATTTTCTAATTGGGCCTGAAATTCAATGCTTGGTCTGAGATGTAGTACCTCCCAGGCTTTTACATCTGTACTGGGTTGTACCCAGCTGTGATTAGGATCCTAACGATTATACCTAGTGATGCTCAGGGTGTGATAGTGGTGCTGGGGATTGAATCAAGGTTGGGCATATGCAAAGCATGCATTCCTAATCCCTGTGCTATTTTTCTGGCTCCTAGATTCTTTTTGTGTGTTAGTGTATTTGGGTCACACCCAGTGGTGCTCAATGGTTACCTTTGACTCTGCACTCAGGAATCAGTTTTAGTGGGATTGGGGGATCATATGGGATGCTGGGAATCAAACTCAGGGCAGCCATAGGCAAGGCAAGTTCCCTATCCACTGTACTTTCTCACGGGTTCCTTAGAGTTTTATTTTATATAGTGTGCATTTACCATTTTCATATGTAGCTCATTATACAAGGTATAATACAAAATGTCTCAATACTTTCTTCAAATATATAGATAGAAGAGTTCAAAATTAATGTACATAGGAGATACAAATATATGTATGACAACAATAAATGGGAGCCAATTATATGAACATAAATAATGTGAAAGCACATATAGCATTCTAAGATACATATGTTTGTAATTTGCTAAATAAAAGGAAACTAAAAGCAGTGTCTTTTTATTTAAAGGTGATTTGTTAGTATATTCTTAAATATAGACTGTTATCTAGTTTTTAAAGTGGATATTTCTTGCTAAAATCTTTTTAAAATGTGATATTGTGTGTTGGGGGATGTTGAACCCCTTGTTGGTGATTTGTGAATCCAGAAATATCTCCCAAAATGAGAGATTAAATCCCATGTTTCCATTTCCTCTTTTGGGGGAAACCTAAGTGATAATTCTCCACTGCAAATAATCCAGACAGATATAAAGGTTGGGGGACAAAAGTTCGGCAATGAGAGTCTTTTAACAGTTCTGATGCCAACTCCAAAACAACAACCGAGCCAACCGTCAGCTCTGCCAAAACACCTCTCTCGAATTGCCCACAAGCTCTTTATTGTTTACTTAATCACCCCCACCTGGAAGATCCAGGTGGGATGACAGGCAAAAAACAATCTTACGGAAATACAAAAAACAATCTTATGAAAATACACTACAATTGTGTATTACAGAGGGAAAGCTTTGAAATTAGCGCTTGTTTTGAAATTTGGCTTTATAATACGATATCTTGTTTTAGAAGGGTAAAACAAGTTCAAACTCCAGATTTCTCATCTAAATAATGAATAACAAAGACTTTGCTTTAGGTAAGGATTTAAATAACGTTTAGAATGGCATCGAACCTTTGGTAGCTTGTCACAAATCACTAATAATAAACTGATTAAGAAGTGATTTGTGACTACTTCTATTAATGGTGCCAGGACATAAAATTAAAATCATTATATTAATATTCAGAGATCTATACATAATTATTTAAGCATGTTCACATTATTCAATCAGAAGAAAAACAAATACACATGGCAGGGATCAGGCTCCCATTCACAACAGTGCTACAGAAACTGTTCTACATATACACAATGATATACTATACAATCATCAAGGAAAAAAAATGAAGTCATGAATGACATGGAAACTATTATGACTAAATGAGTCAGGGGGAGAGAGACTTACTCCAGATTAGTCTTACTCCTCTGTGTGATTTAAGAAAAATAAAAGATACTATGGTAATAATACCCAGAGACAATAAAGATGAGGGCTGGAAGGTCTGGCCCATGATATGAAGCTTACCACAAAAAGTGGTGAATGCAGTTAGAGAAATAACTATGCTAACAACTATCATGACAATGATAGTGAATGAGAGAAATAGAATGTCTGTCTCAAAGACAGGCAGGGGGTGTGGGAGGAGGAAGATGGGGGGCATTTGTGGTGTGAAGATTGCACTGGTGAAGGGGGTTGTTCATTTTTTTATGACTGAACCCAACTACAAACATGTTTGTTATCATGGTGCTTAAAAAATATATTAATAAAATTGTTATTTAAAAATTTTAAAAAAGAAACCTAGGGAAAAAATACAAATCCTACATACTTCCAATACTATCGAGAATAATTCGTTTTGGAACCAAAAGCTAACATTAGACTCTCAATATTTCTGAATATAGTGTGATGATACTACTCACAGATAGATAACTAATATTTATCAGTGATGGATGAAAGCTAATTTGTATCAGTTGTCATTATTCAAGAAATACAAAAAAGGTTTGGAGAGATAGCATAGTGGTAGGGGTTTGCCTGGCATGTGGCCAACCCAGGACACACCCAGGTTCAATTCCCAGAATCCTATATGGTTTATATGGTTCCCTGAGCCTACCAGGAGCAATCTGTGAGTGAAGAACCAGGAGGAACCCCTGAGTGTCATTGAGTGTGGCCCAAAAATCCAAAAAAAAAAAAAAAAAAAAAAAAGAAAGAAAGAAAAAAGGAAGTAAGAAAGAAAGAAATACAAAACCCCATAAGTTACTTGCTTATAAACTATATATTTTAGAAGTCAATTTAAAATCCCTGATTTAGCAGCATTTTAACTCAGTGACAATCTCTTGCCAGTATGACTTGACCTTTTGAATAGTTGAGATTTTAAGAAAAACCATCTGCAATGTACTTTCCTGATAATGTAACTCTGAAACATAGGGTTCATATTCACACATTTATCAAAGAGTGTCAAAAATGGAGCAGCTGAGCACAAGCAGCTTGCTACTAGACTTTTAGCCTTCATGATGAAAAGAAAAACTGTACAATTGTAGAGAGAGAATTGTGTGGAAGGAAGATGGGCTTCATATCTAGACAGACACAAAAGAAATTCTGGCTTTGTTACTCTTGCTATGTGACCTTGAAAAAAATCTCCTACTCTTTATATATGTTAATAGTGTTATGATATTACAAGTAAAATCCATTAAATAAAACCTAGAGTTGGTCTTATGCCAGGAAACGTCAGGGGTAGGATCTCCTTGTATTTAGGCCAAGGCTTTTCCTTTCCATGTCCCCCATATTTTGGTGGGCCTATGCAAACGATAATTGCCACTCTAACACCGTTTTTACTGTGCTCCTTTAACTCTAAACCTTAAAAAAAAACACTTAAACTTTTGAGGTTAACTTAAACTAATATTCATGTGCATGGAAATGTAAAAAATACTATGCCTTCAAGTTTAAGGAGTTACATAAATTTTATGGCATTAGATTGCTTTGTGTACTGCTAAGAAATGTTATAATGTACTACAATTTGGGGTCTTGAGGGACAAAGTAATTGTACATGGGTTCTGTTTTATCTTTCTTTGATTGTAAGTTTAAAATTAAGGTGTCAGCTGGGGGATTTCTTCTGAGAACTCTGTTTTTGGGTGATTGTCCTTCCACTGTAACTTTACCTTGTCCTCTTTCTTTGCATCATTGTTCACATCATAAAAAAATAAAAAAATCCATTAAACAGATGAAAGGTAATGATAATTACCCTAGATAGATATAGCAATATCACTTTCAGATTACTGAAGATTTAGGATATGCTAGGTATTTGTTTATATTTCTGGAAGAGGATAGCAAACATTTTAGGTAAACATCTTTTTTCTTTTGGGGTCACACCCAGTAGTGCGTAGGGCTTTCTCCTGGACCTACACTCAGGGATCACCCCTGATGGTCTTGAGTTACCACTTAGTGTGCTGGGAATCAAATCTGGGTTGGCTGCAAGGAACATGGCTCACCTGCTTGCTGTTCTCTTCCTCTAGCACCTAAGTAAACATTTTTACTGTAATGATACTTGTCAGTACAGAAAATAGCAGCAAACTCATTTACATAGTATCTATGCCTGATATTATTATAATCACTTTACATTCTTGTCTGTTGTCTACTATTATCAGAAACTGCTTTTTAATAGAAAAGAAATTCAATTTCCAGTTTTCTGATGAATCTCCAAATTATTTTCCATAAAGGCTGGATGAGACTGCATTCCCACATCCCTGTCTGAACTGATTGGTTTTCTTTTTGTTTGTTTGTTTGGTTTGTTTTGTTTTTGGGTCACACCCAGCTTAGGGGTTACTTCTGGCTTTATGCTCAGAAATCGCTCCTGGCAGGCTCGGGGGACCATATGGGATGCTGGGATTTGAACCACTGTCCTTCTGCATACAAGGCAAACACCCTACCTCCATGCTATCTCTCTGGTTCCCCAGAACTGATTCTTATTCTTTGTGATGTGTGCCAGTCTCTGTGGCATGAGTGGTACTTCATTGTTATTTTAATTCGCATCTCCCTGATGATTAGTGATGTAGAGCATTTTTTCACGTGTTTTGAACATCTTTATTTCTTCTTTGAGGAATTATCTGTTCAGTTTTCTCCCCATTTTTTGGTGGATTTAGATGGTAGTGAGTGAGAAAAATAGAATTCCTGTTCAAATACAGGCAGGGGGGTGATGGAAGAGGGATATGGGGCATTGGTGGTGGGAATGTTGCACTGGTGAAGGGGGTGTTCTTTTTTAATAACTGAAACCCAACTACAAAGAAGTTTGTAATCATGATACTTATATAAAGATATTAATAAAAATAGAAAAGAAATTCAAGTCATAAATAGGCTGTTACATGTTAAAGATAGCACAGTAGAGCCTGGATTCTAACTCACACAGCCTTTGCTACGTGTGATTCCAAACTCAGGGAGCCAGAAAGCTAGTAGAGGAGGTAGGGCATTTGCCTTGCAAGCTGACTTGGGTTCAATCCCCAGTATCTCATATGGTTCCCTGAGCCTGTCAGGAGAGATCCCTGAGTACAGAACCAGGAGTAAATCCTGAGCCCTTCCAGGTGTGGCCAAAAACCAAACCAAAACAAAACAAACAAAAAAGGAGGAAGTCCAAGTTCTGATCAATTTTATATATGCTATTTATATACTAAGGATAGCAACCTTCAGAAGTATTATTTCCTATTCTAGAGATGGACAGATACAAGATAAGCCAGGACCTACAGGCAAAACATAATTAAAGTTGCAGAGTTTGAGCTCCTGGGATTATAGTGAAAGTGCAGCATGTAGGACATGCAGCATGTAGGACACTTGGTCAATAGTGTTTAAGCTAGGAGTAATCCTTGAGCTCAGAGGCCAGGAGTAAGCTCTGAGCATCACCAAGCGTGGCCCCAAAATAACAAAAAGTTGGAGCTTTACCTTAATACCATGATACTTGGACTCCATAATGCTTTCTAGAAAATAGTTAAGAATCAAAATAATTTAGAAAAATAATCTGGTAATAGAGGAAATTAGAAATGAGAGCTGAAATAATGAGGAACAAATTAAAATAAAAAACAATTAAAAAGTATCTGAAAGGTAGATTGCAAGAGTTTGGGACAAAACTTGGAGGGTGAGCTGTAAATGTGTGTTTGGGGAACAGAAAGAAAAGAGGCTAGAAGAGAAAGTTGGTGTGGCTTGTGGAATCACTTGTTTTCTATTTTTCTGGTAATTTTCTTTTATACTTCATTTTGAAAGGTCTGTTTCTTGCCCTTAGTAACGTTCCGTGTTTCTATAGAAATTGAATGGCAAGGAGTGTATCTTGTTCACTTTTGATTCCTGGTGTCTATTAAGTCAATACATATTTGTTGAAAATAGCTGAATAGGAAATATTGATCTCTTCTAGACTTTATATGTCTCCTTACATTCACGAACTCAGGCTCTTCTTTCAACTGAGTCCCTTCTATCAACATAGAAGTACTTTGAAGTCTCCTTCCCTGAAAACATTCGGGTGTAACATTCAAACCAAATAATGCAGAAACAGAAAGTTCCTCCCTCAACTCAATTCTCTTCTCTCTTGCTTTTTCTTTTGTCCTTCACAGTCAAGCATCTTAAATTTTCGACACCTGCCCACTCAACTCCATTATCTCACTTCCCACTTACTCCTCTGCTGACTCCAATCTGGTGTTTCTGTCACTTAACCAAATGAGCAATGGATGATAAAATTTATGAGATACCTTGCAATTGTTAAAAGTAAATAAGCTGGGGTCAGAGCGGTGGCACAAGCAGTAAGGTGTCTGCTTTGCCCGCGTTAGCCTAGGATGGACCACGGTTCCATCCCCCAGCACACCATATGGTCCCCCAAGCCAGGAGCGATTTCTGAGTTCATAGCCAGGAGTAACCTCTGAGTGTCACTAGGTGTGGCCCAGAAACAAACAAACAAACAAAAAATAAGCTTTTCTCAGTTCTTATCTTGATTAATTTGTCACAGAATCAACATTGGACAACTGGCTTTTCTCTCCAGTTTTAATTTAATTTAATTAATTGTATAATTGTATCTCTGATACAAAATTCCCCCCTTTCCTGTATCTTTTCTGTATTTTTGCTCGTTCTCTCCTTCATCTTTCTCTATTATCTTTAAGAAGTGAATTGTACTTAAAAATTGTTTTCCATTTTTGGGCTACATCTAGTGGTGCTCATGGATTACTCCTTGCTTGGAGGATTATATGGGGTTGCTTGGGATAGAACCCAGGCCAGCCACATACAAGACAAGTGCCCATTCTCCTATTCTATTGTTCTGGTCCACTTAAGACTTATTACTATTCTTCTTTGTTGTCATGGGAGGTAGTGCAGAAGGTGGGGTGGGCTTACACATAGGGTCTCATACAAGTAAGGTATATGCTCAATCAATATGTTTCAACCACAGGATCCTATTCTCCTGTTTTGAGAGTTTTTTTCAGAGGGCACACTGGTGGCAGTTGGGGTCCACTCCCAGTGTCATGCTGTGTAGTCATAACAGTGAAGCTTGGGGCCAAAGAAATAGCATGGAGGTAGGGCATTTGCCTTGCATGTAGAAGGATGGTGGTTTGAATCCCGGCATCCCATATGGTTCCCCTAACCTGCCTGGAGCTATTTCTGAGCATAGAGCCAGGAGTAACTCCTGAGTGCTGCTGGGTCTGACCCAAAAACAACAACAACAACAACAACAACAACAACAACAATAACAAAACCAAAAAACCCAGTAAAGCTTGGGGAACAAAACCAATTTGTATTGGTTTTGAGGCCACACCAAGCAGTACTCAGTGGTTATGCCTGACTCTGTGCACAAAAGTCATGCTTGGCAGGCTTGGGGGACCATATAGGATGTTGAGGATCAAATCTGGATTGGTTGTGTGCAAGGCAAATGCCCTACTGGCTGTGCTATTGCTCTGGCCCTGTTATTAGCAAATATTGTTAACTTATAATCAACAATAATGCACACTTAGTATCTTAGTGAATGGATAAGCACATTAGTGTTTTCTCGGGGCTTGACACTAGAAAATTGTTTTTGATTGGTTCATTTGGTTATTCTATTTGCACATCTTCTAAAACTAGCAAAACAGTCTAGTTGGTCCTGTTTATCAACAGTCTACCAATATCTTCCTAAGCATCAGATAACCCAGAACCATGCATTGGTTTATTAATTAATTTACTGACTCTGACAAAGTTATTTAGCTTTGGATAACTTTTCATATCATTAAATCCCACAAGAAGAAAAAAATATACTGTTACTGCAAGTTGACAGTTGTTTGACATACTACAAAAGCAATTAAGTAATCTGAACTAAAGCTTGTGAATCATCAGAAGAAAAGTCTTGCAATAAATTCAGCAAGTTTAATATGTAATTTTCATTATGGAAAATGTCCTTAGTTTCCCACAGATACCATATTTTAACAGAATTATCTTATTTATTTGAATTAGCTGACTTATTACATTATTGTTTTTCTTCCAGTGTATGCAGCTTTTAAATATTTTTTAGTCATTTCAGATTACCAATGGAAAACATACTATAGTAAAAAATTTTGTCTAAAAGGAAAAGAAAAAGATAAAATCATTCCTAATTTCCACTTCCAGATCAAATACAAATGAATGTTCTATTTTAACGTTCTAATTTAGCAAAAATGCTCACATAAACTTCTGGCAAAAACAGTTTCAATGGTTTTCTAAAACTAACAATATTTAGAGATCTATCTGATTGTATAATTTTAAAGCATTTTCTTTATATAATTTCTGCACTCATGGATATTTTTCTTCATTAAAATATGGTTTTGATTTTAACTAATAATTACAAATGACCACAGTTTACAAAATAGGCTTTTTCTTTCCCTTCCATTTTTATTTTAGAGAGGGAGGATGCAGAATTTACTATTCAATTAGCAAATTACATTATGGTGGCTAAAACGGTCATTATTTCTGAGGTAAGGAAAAATTCTCTGGAACATGATTCATTTTAAAATGGAATGAATTCAGGAGAGAAAGAATTCAAGATCTGAGAATGCTTTTTAATTAAAAAAGACAAAGTTCTACGTTAGTCAAAAGGAGGATTTAACCTCAGCTTTCTTTTAATGTCCTTATGCTTTAACTTTTTCTTTGGGATCAGACTGTAAATTTTCTGTGTCAGGAGTTGCCTTAAATCTATTCGGAACCTCAGTGAGCTCAGAGTGCTCTCAATGCTTAATGAAGGCAGGCCTTTTGACTCCTAGCCACATGTGGATCAGAAAAAATAACAAATTAATCTGTGACTTATAAAAGGACTCATCCTTTGAACTGTCCTAATAATGAGAATGTATGAGGGAAATGGAAAGCCTGTCTAGAGTCTAGGCAGGGATCAGTGGGGAGGAGGGAGATTTGGGACATTGGTGATGGGAATGTTGCACTGGTGATGGGTGGTGTTCTTTACATGCCTGAAACCCAAACACAATCATGTACGTAATCAAGGTGTTTAAATAAAATATTAAAAAAAATAAAAAAGGACTCATCCTTTTATATCTGAACTTTATATTAATTCTGTGTCATTACTATTAAGACTTCAAGAAGATAAACTACCCAAGTAATGACTTGCAAACAGGACCATATTTTAAGTTGAAACATTTTAAAATAGAATATATGAGGTTAAGTAACTTATTGTCAAACTATTCTATAAAAGCTGCAATAAAAAATATACAGTGTTGAGATTATTTTCAAACTACAGAATAAAAAACATTTAATTTTCTTCTTAAATTTGTCTACATTCCTCACCTTGCATATCCACCCACACATGGGTCTACATGTACGTATATGTGAACACATATATAGCCTCTTCATAAAGATTATTTGTTTTAAAGGGAAAGATCTGGGACCAAAGCAATAGTACAGAGGGAAGGGGTTTTGCCTTGCTCACAGCCAGCCCAGGTTCAATCCTGGGCATCCCACTTGGTTCCTTCAGCCCATCAGGAGTCATTCCTGAGTGCAGAGCCAGGTGTGGCCCCCAAACCAAAAATAATAATAAAATTTTTGAGAAAGGAAAGATCCCAGTGTGTGTCTCTCTGTGTGTATGTATGTATCTATTTGAATGGAAACTGTTTTACATGTAATAAGGCTCAAGATTAGAAAGAGAACATGATATTCTCAGAACATACAGTTTCTTCATGACAGATTTGAACTGTGTAGGAAGAGTAGCTCCAAAATTATCATAAAGAATGACTACTACCATTTACCATTTTCCTGAAGGTCTCAAATAGAAACTAAGTTTGGAACTGACTTCTATGACTATCTTTTTCTTTGAGGTCACGCCTAGCAGTAGTCTGGCTCTTTGCTCAAGGATCCTGGTGGGTTAGGGGAACCATATAGAATCTTGGGGATCAAACCTGGGTCAGCTGCATGCAAGGTAAGTGACCTATACACAGTACTATTGCTCTGGCTCTAACTTCCTTTTTTTTATTATTGAGACCAGTTTACAAAAGCATTGAAGTTGCTATTTTATACCTATGGAGTTATTACACTAATTTCTCCACCAGTGTTTTAATATTCCCTTGTCATTATCCACAGTTCCCCGAAGGTGCAATATTCAAATAAAAAGAATGAAAGAAAACTAAATAAACTTCATTTCTCCTTATCTTGATAGAAAATTCAAAGCTGCTCTTCCGTCAGGCAGTTCCATTTGCCAGTGTTAAGAAGTAAGATGATAGAAAATAACAGAACAAGCATTTGCCAAGACAGACTTGTAGGTGACATTTCTTCTAAAATATGTCGCCATTAAAATAAGTAGCTTTTGGTGTAGTTTCCAGATTCAGTTCTTTTTAAGAGTAATGAGTAGTTTTCAGGATTCAACTTGAGCTTTCCTATTGAACTCATCACTTTGAATGGATATACTTTACACACTATTGGCATACGATGAAGAGGATTTTTATCACTGGGCATTTGCCATCTTCCATCTTGTATCCAATACATCTTCCATCATGGATATATGATGCCATTTAGTATAATGAAATGCTCAACATATGTGAAATATTATCCACATTTTATATGGTTTTGAGCAAGGAGTGTGGATTACCACAGCTATCAAACCATCCATGTGATGTGAGTGCTTCATTTATATTATTTTTTAATTTGTACCAAATACCAAAGCTCTATCATTGGTATACATATTAAGTCCATACCTATAATGTGTATAATTCTAATCATTCTCACCAGGGTGTCAATTTCACCCACAATTAAAAGGAACCTACTACTCCTTTCTCCCACTTACCTTATTCATACTATTTCTAATAATTAACATAATAAGTCAATGAACTTTAACTCCTTTTTATTGAGGTAAGCTGACTCACTAGCATTAATATTTATGCCTTGAATCCTCTTTTAAAAGATGATATACTACAGTTTGAAGAACAGTGAAGAAACTTACTGGGATTCTAACTCTGGCCTTCATAACTTCAAAGCAAGACTTTATAGCACTGCCTTTTGCTTAATACTTTTCCTAGCATGGGGATCTTTTGGGCAGAGCAGAAATTGAGTAGGATTTTTAAAATCACACAGGCATGAGCAAATGAATGAAACTGCCAGTCAACTATCTTGGCATCAAGTGAGACTGTCTTAAGAGAGAGGAATCAATAAAAAGAATGAAAGCAAAATTTGAAGAAAAGGGAAGAGAGAGAAATCAATAACAAGAGTCTATAAAATAGTTTCTGCAGGGCTTTTAGAGCTGGTGACAAATTTGGCAAAGCTCCTTTCAGACTGTCAAACTCTGTTCAATTTTCTCAGCACATCATTTTATAGGAACTGCCACAGCTGTTTTCCTAAGATTTAAAAAAAATGCCTCTGGTTATAATTTTTTCCTTGTCAGAAATACAATATAATAAAAAGAGTAAAAATGTGAAATTAACTCAGCACATATAAGTGTTCTAGCACTAATTATACTTTGGATCAGTGTAGGGGGTAATATCTGAAAATAGATATTAGTGTTTTTATCACTATTTGAAAATGGAACATTGGGGCCAGGAAGGTGGCGCTAGAGGTAAGGTGTCTGCCTTGCAAGCACTAGTGTAGGACGGATGGCAGTTCGATCCCCCGGTGTCCCATATGGTCCCCCCAAGCCAGGGGCGATTTCTGAGTGCATAGCCAGGAGAAACCCCTGAGCGTCAAACGGGTGTGGCCCAAAAACCAAAAAAAAAAAAAAAAGAAAAAAAGAAAAAAGAAAATGGAACATTGATACTTGGTATGATTTGATAGGTTATTTTTTGGGGTCTGGAAATAAAATTACATGCATTAAATGCTAAAACATTTTCCCATATAAATTAATGGTAATTGCATTGCCAATCCCCAAAATAGCCTACAAAATCAAACCAAGTAGCAATATTTTACTTTCAAACATATAGGAAAACCTTTACCAACAAAATAATAACAAAAGATTAGCGATGTTTCTATACTGGACAACTTGTTGATCCAATTACCCTTTTTTCCCTAATCCTTACAACCTATTTTAGAAGTAGATATTCCATTTTCATGTGGCAGAATTCAGACCTTGAGATTTCAGCAATTTATATAAACTAAAGAGCTGATAATTTTTTGTATGCATAAAAAGCAGGATTTATGGTGCCGGAGAGATAGCATGGAGGTAAGGCGTTCGCCTTTCATGCAGAAGGACGGTGGTTCGAATCCTGGCATCCCATATGGTCCCCCGAGCCTGCCAGGAGCGATTTCTGAGCATAGAGCCAGGAGTAACCCCTGAGTGCTGCCGGGTGTGACCTAAAAACTAAAAAAAAAAAAAAAAAAAAGCAGGGTTTATTTGAAAAGCATCTGAAGAGTTGGAGAGATAGCACAGCGGGGTAGGGTGTTTGCCTTGCATGCAACCAATTTAGCAGGGGCATGAGTTCAATTCCCAGAATCCCATATGATCCCCGAGCCTGCCTGGAGCGGTTTCTGAGTGCAGAGCCAGGAGTAATCCCTGAGAGCTTCCAGATGTGGTCCACAAACAAACAAAACAAAACAAAAATAGTATCTGTATTAACATATAAAGTATTGATATTCTTAATTTGTCCATCACCATATTAAGGAGCTGGTAAATTGACTAGAACTATGGGAAAGAAAGAAAAGAAGGAGGAATAAAAGAATGGATGAAAGGACAATAGGAAGGAAGAAAGGAAGAAAAGAGGAAGGAAGGAAGTAAAGAAAGATGGAAGAAAGGAGGGAAGAGGGGAGGAAACGTAGAAAGGGAACGACAGCTGCCCAAAGTTGTTAGAACTGGAGATCCTATAGAACTGAATTTATTTTGGAGTTGAGATAGAGAGAAAAGCCTTAGTAAACTGATGGAGGGAAGTGGGTACTCTGGTGATGGGTGTGGTCCTGGAATGATGCAAGGATAGAAGGTATAACTAAGCTGGAGATACAGAGCAGCAGGTAAAGAGCTTGTCTTGTATGTGGCTGACCTGGGTTCAATCCTTTGGTACTGTATGTGGTCTCCAAGCACTGCCAGAAGTTATCCCAAGCACAAAGGCAGGTATAAGTCCTTATCACAGGTGTGTGTGGTCCAAAACCCACAAAAATATAGCAGCATTGTAAATCACAGTATCTAAATAAAAATTAGTAAGCAGAGAGCGGAAGAGATAGTATTGCAGGTAGGGTGTGTGCCTTGCATGTGGCCAACATTGGTTCAAGCCTTGGCATCTCATACAGTCCACCTGAGCATAGCCAAGAATAATTCCAAATACAGAGTAAGGAGCAATTCCTGTACCATCAGGTGTAGCAGAAAAAAAAAAGAAAGAAAGAAAAAGAAAAAGAAAGTGGCAAGCTGCAAAAACAAAATAAAGTCATACAATATTTTTAAAACTCAAATTTTGAACCAAGAGACCTAACCTTTAGAAGGGCAAAAAAGTATTTTCACAATAATTAAAGATTTAAAATTGTTAAAGTTTACTATTCAGTATTAACTGAAGTTAAGATGTGGGAATAGTTTTTCTGTTTGAAAAACCATTCCTCTATATTTTTTGGATCTTTGACTTTTTCTTGCCCCATTGATATCAATTTCATATATATATAAACATATATTTCATACATATTTTTGCTATATTTCTCATACATAATTATACAAATATATCAACATACATTGAATAAAGATTATCGCATAATTGACAACTCATTAATATAGTCCGTTCATTTAAGAAATATGTTTATGTTGACCTTATGCTTCAACCCAGATGCTAAAAGTAAAATACTCAATACAACAGTAAAATAATAGAGGAAAGTAGACAGTGAAATAAAATATATAGTAGAAAATACTAGAATATGGTATATAGAGAGGGCAGAAAAATACTAAAATATAGAAAGATATTAAATTACTATAAATAAAATAGCATTATACTTGACATAATAAGGAATAAAAAGAGTTATGGGAGCTCCTGTATGTCAGTGTGATTTACCAGAGGAAATCAACTCAAATATGACAGTCATCCAGATCAAGAGAGAAAGGCCTGATAGTCAGGACTGGAGGGAAGGAAAGAGCAGGAGCACAGATCTAGCAAAAAGAATTCAGTCCATAAGCATCACAGGTAATAATAGAAGATGATTTGAGACAACTAAAATTCCTTATATTTCTTTACTCCCCTTTCAAAGGAGAGTTCTCATTTGACAAAATCCGGAGTAGAAGAGTGCCATTGTCTATCCAGTCAGCTTCAGAAAATTCACTAATTAATATTGTAATTATCTAATTTCAGTGTTTTAGAATTCAGAGAGAACTGATGAGATGAATAGGCAGTCAGAAGTGAGTTGCAGTCATTCAACATTGCTAATAGAGCCAAGAGGCTCTGAGATCTCCTGAAGCCGATCTAGTTGGAAACTGCTGTTGAATTAATCATTTTGTTGTAAAGAATCAACTCTTTTCAGGTTTTTGTCAGACTGATTTATATGAACAAACGAACCACTTAAAGCTGCAAGAAAAGACAGAATCATGCAATTCTCTGCTACTTGGATATCATGTTAAATTAAGTAATTCAAAAGAAGAACATATATATATATATATATTGATTATCACCTCTTGCTACATAGAATAATAAGACAAGGGATTGCAGCATATCAAAAGAAAAGATATTACCCTGGCCTCTACATTATAGAAATGAGAAGTACAGGGAAGGAAAGATATCAAGGGGGAAGTAGGAAGTAGTGGATGGGAGGTAGCAAGGGCAGAGGCCAGTGGTCTTGGGCACATCATTGATGTGGAAGTGTGGTATACCTCTATAACTAAGCCATAGAGGAAACAACACTGTAAACATGAGACAAACTACCTAAGCAAAGTTTAAAATGTGTCTGTTTAAAGATAGACTGGGGAATGGGAGGGAATTTGGGAACACTAGTGGATGAAAACTGACACTGGGGATGGAATTGGTATTGAAACAATGTATGCCTTAAACTTTGTAAATCATGGTGTTAAACAAATATTAAAAAATGTAGTATAGCGCCCGGAGAGATAGCACAGCGACGTTTGCCTTGCAAGCAGCCGATCCAGGACCTAAGGTGGTTGGTTCAAATCCCGGTGTCCTATATGGTCCCCTGCGCCTGCCAGGAGCTATTTCTGAGCAGACAGCCAGGAGTAATCCCTGAGCAACGCTGGGTGTGACCCAAAAACCAAAAAAAAAAAAAAAAAAAAAGTAGTATAGGGGCCGGAGAGATAGCACAGCGGTAAGGCATTTGCGGAAGGATGGTGGTTCGAATCCCGGCATCCCATATGTTCCCCCGAGCCTGCCAGGAGCGATTTCTGAGCATAGAGCCAGGTGTAACTGAGCACTGCCGGGTGTGACTCCCAAAAACCAAAATCAATAAATCAGTCAATAAATAAAATAAAATAATTTAAAAAATGTAGTTACCCCAGTTTACTACTTTTCTCTCCTTCAAACAAAACCACGTAACTTGAACTAGCTAGTCCTGACCCCCAGTTAGAGGGGGAAATAAGGGAGGCACCAGGACCAAACAGGTGCAAGACTACTAAGTAGTAGGCTAGATACAGAGGGGACCACATATTCTAGCAACCCTGGGGGTGAGGGAAGAGGATATGGGAGGTAGGACAAAAACGGAGGTGTAGGGAGGACAATTTGGTGATGGGAATTCCCCTGATTTTATGTAAATATGTACCTAAAGTATTATTGTCAACAATATGTAAGCCACTATGACCAAAATAAAAATTATATTAAAAAAAAAAGAATAGAAATGGGAGAATAAAAAAAATGTAGTATAAGAAAAGCTCCAGGTTAGAGGGGACAATTTTCACATCTTTCTTACATTGACATGAATTTTGGACTTCACATATTTTTTTTCCAGAAAGGAAACAAGATTGTTTACCAAAACAAAAAAAAGCATCACACACACACACACACACACACACACACACACACACGCACACACCACAACTATTATTTCTTTTATTTCCTTGATCCTGAATTTGACAGCAATTTTAGATGGTTTGAAGCAACACTCCATGGTATTTTCTGAGAAATCTCTTGAGCTTACTGACACCTTCGAATAATCTGTGAATTGCCAATGTTAGAGGCCAGATAGCAGGGAAAGCATGAATTTTGGAAAGTCTGAGTTTAAAGCACTACCAAAAAATGACTTATCTAATCCAAGTGAATGAAGTCTAAACATGGTCCTGGTCATACACAACTTATTAGAAATGATTCTTTCAGTCTATTTATAAATTGACTGGTAAATTAACTTAACAAATATTATTAAACACCTTTGAAGCTATAACTGCAAAATTACTGCTAATTTAATTACCCAGAACATCTTAGGTTACCCTCAAGATTATATACTTCCAGGGTTCTTTTCTACAGACATCCTTTAATGTTCAGGGTTACCCTGTTATTTCAAATAGAATATCTGAAAACAAATAAAAATACAAGTACCCTATATTAGTTAGAAATCTCTAAAGAACTGCCTAATATTGTATATGTATATATATATATATTTTTTTTTCGGCCACACCTGGTGACACTCAGGGGTTATTCTCAGCTATGCGCTCAGAAGTCGCTCCTGGCTTGGGGGACTGATCATATGGGATGCTGGGGGATCGAACTGCTGTCCATCCTAGGCTTGTGCTGGCAAGGCAGATGCCTTACCGTTCCGCGCCACAGCTTTAGCCCCTCTCTAAAATATACTTTATTCAGTTTTTAAAATTCAAAAATGGAATATTTTATTTTTGATTTTGAGCCACATCCAGCAATGCTCAGGGGTTATTCCTGGCTCTGAACTTCTGGTAGTGTTCAGGAGACAATAGGGAATGCTGGGGAATAAACTTGGGTTGGTCACATGCAAGATAAGCACCCTATACTCTGTATTATCACTCCTGACCCTAAAATTTAATAGTTGAAAGACTTTTATACTGTGCTACATTAAATTCCAAATTACTGAAATGGGAAGTCAGCCCCCAGATTATAATGATAAACATACATATATTTATCTGTTTTCTTTTCTGTCTACCTAGTCCCATTTCCAGTTCTGAATTTGGTAATGGTGACTATGTACTCATCATTTTAGAGGTCTGATGACTTAGTTGAGTGCATGTAGTTAATTTCACAAATTATTCCAGGATATTTGAATTAATTACAATCTTCAGGAATTACTCTGGAGAAAACAAGTAGATTCTTCTATCTTGTAGTTTACTTCAGAGCACAAGTGTGTCTGGACATACATCTGGAACAGAGCTGCTAGATACCATAAACTAGGTAGAGGTAGCATCCTTGAGACACTGCCTGGGTAAGAAAGAGCCTTCCAGAGGAAATTTGGACAAAAAAAATGATTGAAGAAGGACTATGTCACAGCAGACAATATGCTATTGAGTCCCAGGGTAAAGGAGAATATAAAGGAGAAGAGATGTCAATGACACAAGGAGTGATGAGGTAAAAGTCAGGCTGTGCATCTTAGATCTATCCTAGAAAGGATCACAAGCTTGAGATTTTACTTAAAACATGATAATCAGCGTAAAACACCTGGCACATAGAAATCGCAAAGCAAGTGTTATAGCTGCCTACAGAATTGAGTGATTTAAAGAGAGAACTATTGTTAAGCAGCTGGCATAGCAGTTTATTTAAAGTGTCAATGCTCCGTTTCTTCCAAGATTCATTTATTTATTCTGTAACAAGAATAGATATCCTGACCTCTTAGTACATCTTGCAGTTCATCTTAATAGGGCATTCTCAGCATTTGCTATTTTGAGAGAGGACTGTCCATTCTTTGTTTGGATACAGTTCTAGCTCATTCCTTTGGCATTAACTGAGTGAATTCTGTGAGAGTTTGTTTCACACCTCAGCATCCTTATCTATTTATATACTGTTTCCTTTGTCAAACTTTAAGGACTACTGTGAGAATTATATGTAAGGAGATTAAAGATCCTAGATCAAGTCAGAGATAATACAGCAGGTAAGGCGGTTGCCTTTCACACTGTTGGCACAGGTTTAATCCCTGGCACTCCTTATGGTCCTCTGAGCCTCCCTAGGAGTAAACCCTAAGTACTTCCAGGTGACTTCCCTCCCAACACACAAACAAAAAGATTCTGGAACATTAAAAGTGCTTAGTAAAGCTAGCTTTTATTATTATGCACAGATAACTTTTCCTTTTACTATATTTGGTTGATGGGAGGAAACTCAATTCCTAATTTTATTTTTACTATTTTTGATAGAATCATTTATAAATATAAGCTCTCAGATCATTTAAGCAGAGGAAACAAGTTTTTCTTTAGTTTGAAGTACGTTACTTAATTTTTAAATTAAATCTAATATTAATTTACTTACTGTTTTTCTCTTCTTTATTTTCCTTTATTATGGAGAATAGGAGGCTAAGAGGTTAATTACCTCCTTCCTTAGCCTCCTTGAAGGTCAGTAAAATATGTCTGCAGTTCTGACCAATGAGACTTAAGCACAGTAATGTCCATGATGGAGATAAAAGAGGGTGATGAGAAAGTTTTACTTGCCTAATGCATGGTATTAATAGATGTGTCTACCAATACTGTGCCCTAATGCCTTTGTCCTACTTGGATTTGATGACTAAAGAAGCAGCAGTTATTTTGTTATAAAGAGGAAACGCATTACTGAGGAAGGTACAGAAAAACAAAATGTGTGTGAGTCCTTGAGGATGACACTAAGTCACTGTACCAGCCCTGGGTAATCTATTTCTGCATTGACTGCTTTTTCACAAAAATCGGATAAAACTATTTAAAGCAATAGTTATTCAGCTATTCATCAAAATGCAACCCTAACATATATAAATCTTTTATTTTTGATGTTAACTTTAAGAGAATTATGAGCTTATATTTTTTATTTAAAAATGATAAGCTTAATTTTTCCATTTAATAAAATCCATCTTTTGTGTGATCAGTCTTAATTGTGTAGGGTTATCTGCCATGAAAAAAGAAGGCCACATTGGGTCAGAGAGATAGCACAGCAGTAGGGCATTTGCCCTGCATGCAGCCAACCAGGGATGGATATGGGTTTGATGCCCGGCATCCCATTTGGTCCCCTGAGCCTGCCAGGAGTGATTTCTGAGCTCAGAGCCAGGAGTAACCCCTGAGCACTGCTGGGTATGGCCCCAAAATAAAAAAAAAAAGGAAGGCCTCAGATATAGGTGTTGGGATTTTTTTTGTTTGTTTGTTTTTGGGCCACACCCAGTGACACTCAGGGGTTACTCCTGGCTATGCACTCAGAAATCACTCCTGGCTTGGGGGACCATATGGGATGCTGGGGGATCAAACTGTGGTCCGTCCTAGGCTAGCCTGGGCAAGGCAGACACCTTAGCGCTTGTGCCACCTCTCTGGCTCCATAGGTGTAGTTTTTAATTGATTAACTCAGTGAGTTATTCTGAAGCAGTTCTTTGTGGTCCAACTAATTTGTTGTTTCTTTGGTTAGATTTTATGCCACTTTACAGGATTTTGTTGAATTATAGCTCTTATTGCATTGGGTTTTCTTTCCTATACTTCCTTTTATCTTTCCATGAATACTATTTTTTTTGGGGGGGGCCACACCCGGCGGTGCTCAAGGGTTACTCCTGGCTCTGCTCAGAAATAGCTCCTGGCAGGCACGGGGGACCATGTGGGACACCGGGATTTGAACCAACCACCTTAGGTCCTTGATCGGCCGCTTGCAAGGCAAACACCGCTGTGCTATCTCTCCGGTCCATGAATACTATTCTAATAAAAGAATTTCTCCGAGACCACTATTATTGTAGCTCTTGCCTCATGGAGAAATAAAACTCGCATAACACATAGTCACCATTTCAACAGTTATCGAAAGAAACTAAGGGTGCAATCCCACTGGAGTACACAAATGATGCTGTGGCGGGATCTGGAACTCTGATGGTAGGGATGGTGTGATAACATTGTGCCCCACCAAAAGGACATGAACTAAACACTTTAAACTCTTTTTGCTGTTGTTTTGAGGTCACACCTAGTGATGTTTACAGGTTACTCCTGGCTCTGCTCTCAGGAATTACTCCTGATGGTACTCAGGAGTACATGGGATAAAGGGGGGTCAAACCCAAGTTGGCCATGTGCTCTAACCCCAACATACTTTACATTCTCATTAACCAAAGTTACCCCAATTAAAATAATGGAAATAAAGTGAAATATCTTATTCCTGATAAGAGGCAAGCTAGTGATCTGGATAGGTCAACCCAGCCACAATATTCCATTAAACCAAAACCTAACCCAAAGCAAGGTCCTAATTTAGAGTTAGTCTTAGAGGTAAGAATGCTTTAGAGAATGGACTTAAAAGATAATACAGCAGGAACTCATTTGCCTTGCACACGGCTGATCTGGGTTTGATCCCCAGTGCTCCATATGGTTCCCTGTGCCCACTAGGAAAGATCCCTGAGTGCAGAGTCAGGAGCAAGCCTTGTGCACAGCTGTGATGCCAAAACAACAGTAAAAATGAGTGCTGAAATAAAGTTTGATTTTAGAGGTTGGCTCATAAGATTTAAGGAACAAGTGCTCGCTTCGGCAGCACATATACTAAAATTGGAACGATACAGAGAAGATTAGCATGGCCCCTGTGCAAGGATGACATGCAAATTCGTGAAGCGTTCCATATTTTTTAAAGTTAAAAAAAATTAAAAAAAAAGATTTAAGGAACAAGCCATTTTCATAATATTAAAGGGCAAGATAAAGCAGTCACTGCTGATGTTGAATCTGCAACAAGTTATCAGAGGATATTGAGTATATCAAACTACAGATTTGCAATGAGATAAACCAATATTCAATTATAAAACGATAGTATTAAGGCTTTCCTAACTAGAGAGTAATTTAAGCTTCAAAGCATGATGAGACTCTTAACTGGTACTAATGCTGCTGGTAACTTCAGTCAAAACTAATGCTTATTTAACATTCTGATAATACTGGGATCCTTAAAAATAATGCTAACTCCATGTGGCTAGCACCCTATCAATGGAACAACAAATCTGAATGGTAAAATATAATTTATAACATGGCATGACTATTTTAGGTGCATACTCCAGACTCAGAAAACTTGACAACCTTGGGGCTGGCGAGGTGGCGCTAGAGTTAAGGTGTCTGCCTTGCAAGCGCTAGCCAAGGAAGGACTGCGGTTCGATCCCCCGGTGTCCCATATGGTCCCCCCAACCCAGGGGCAATTTCTGAGCGCTTAGCCAGGAATAACCCCTGAGCATCAAATGGGTGTAGCCTGAAAACAAAAACAAAAAACCCAAACAAACAAACAAACAAAAAAGAAAACCTGACAACCAGGGCATTCTAAAGTTCCAACAAAGATACACAAAGGGATCAATGTTATTTTTATGCCTGTTAACACATTTATTCTAAAAAAGTAATTTTGATTTTTTAAACAAGCCCGTTGTTTATGAAAAACATTTCATAAAACCATTGTTGCCATAATGAGTCCTCGGATTGCTATGAGCAATATCAATATCAATTTCAATTGAAGGTCAGTTGAAAACTTTCTATAACAACAAATCTGGATTCTATCAGAGGATTCTATCATTTGGAATAGTCACATTTTATGGGAGGAAGACAAAATAACCATAGTAATAGGAGTCTGGAAGTTGATTCCACTCCTTCTGAATTGCTTTTAAGAAGCTTTTAAGAAATAAGCAGAGAAATGTCTACAGATGTGAAAAAAAAAAAAGCAAAAGAACTAGAAGTGGAGCCTAATGATGTGACAAAATTGCTGCAATCTCACAGTCTAATCTGAACACTAGAAAAGTTGCTTCTTATGAATGAGTGAAGAAAGTGGCTTCTTTAAGCTGAAATCTATTTCTAGTAAAGATGTTGTAAACATTGTTCACATAACAAGGAAGGATTTAGAATATCCACTATCAATGGGGTTGGTGCCAGGGCTTGGAGGAGACTTCATTTCTCTTGTAGGATACAGGAAAATCTTCATTTATTTTTCAAGATTATTGTTTCTATTTTTTCCATTTATCAAAACCGAGATAAAAGTAATGGCTGCCTTGTGGAGAGTTGGTGAGGATTCATGATTCAAAACATTTGGAGCACTTTTTGTAGTACCAAACACTTAGTAAGCATTCAGATTATTAGTCAATGTTTCAGAGATAGCCTCCTTGCTAAATTTTTTCTTTACTGCCAAGGCAGTTCTTTTTATTTTGCCACCATCTTTTTTTCTTATTATTTAACTGCAGTTTACTTTTTAAAATATTATGAGAGTTTCTAATTAGTTTGATCTTAAATATGAAAAAATGTAACCCAAAGACTTTTTAATAGTATAATTTTCTTAAGTATGTTACCAGTAAGACTCAAATAATTTTTCGAGTAAATTAATACTTAATTCTAAAAGTATGAAATATCCATGGGCATTACTGTTAAAAATTATGGTTCAGAGTATTTCCTACTAAAGCAGATGAATTTTCCTATCAGAAAGTGCACATTTGAAACATAAATTTATAGGAAGCTATTAGCTTGACTTGACATTTGGCTACTATTTATTAATTTCCTTTCAGCCTATAAATAAAGATAACCTATTGTGGAGAATTTACTGCAACAGCATGAACCATAAATAAAGTTTACTGAGATAAGGCTTGTCAATACAGTTCTTAGAATTGGAATATTTTTAGGGTGAGTATTCCAAATGGGCTCACTTTAGTATTTTAATCTGTGTAGCTTATTGTTGAGTTATTATATTAGGGTCATACTTTGTACATAAAATGACTATAGAGATGTTAGAATAAGGCCAGCTCCACAGGTCTCATTCTTTTCTCAAACAAGATGTAAGCAGAACCCTGAGAGATTATAGCTACACCGGTCTATGAAGCAAAAAGCTGGCCATTTCAGGAGGAATGGATGGGCAATTCCCTTCCCTGCCAAAGCCACACTTGCTGCCTCCAATTTTCAGAATTACCATTCCTCAATGGCCCTGCCTCATCACTGACCCTCTATGATTCCTTTCAGGGACATGATCTGACTGCAGTTCAGGTACATTAGTTTTTGGACTGATATCACCAGGGTTTTTGGGAACGGGTGTGGGCACCTCCTTCCTTCCCCATATTTTCCTTCTTCCAGGAGGCCTGGCAGCTGAGTACATGCTCCTAAAATTTGTAGTATCAGTAATAGTGCTTTGAATTTCT
The DNA here is from genome assembly GCF_024139225.1 of Suncus etruscus. NCBI lineage: Eukaryota > Metazoa > Chordata > Mammalia > Eulipotyphla > Soricidae > Suncus > Suncus etruscus. Next base: position 30,323,037 of record NC_064851.1, on the reverse strand, counting down.
GGAAAACTTTATTTGTTTTTGTTTGCCGCCGTTATCCCTAAAGAAACACTACCTATGTAGAACCTATGCAGAACACTGATAAATAAAGAAAATTAACTGTTAAAAGTCAACAAAACCAACTCCCAGATTCATTGAAAACTATAGCAACTAACAGAGGGAAAAGAAGGAGATAGGGAGAGGTTAGTAAAGAGGCTTTTAATGGTGATAGGATATCACTGGAATTTAGGTGATAGGTATGATGAGTCTTACATAACACATTTAGAGATATGAAGCTATAACACTTAAGTTCTACGTTATAACAAATCAATATAAATTTATATCTGTATCACTTGGTTCAATAACCTTATCTAAACTTGATAGCTTAAAGAAATTACTTAAAAGTAATTACAAATCTGCCTGGTCAAAAAGTCCATAGCAATATACATAAAAGCAAAGTGATAAATGAAATAAATTTCCGTGCCCATAAACAGATGAGTTAACTCATAAAAAATCTGTCTTACCAGTGAGAACATTTATTTTAAAAAAAATCTCAAAATTGGGCAAAGTCTGTAGTTTAAGCTATAAAAATCCTCCCCAAGAAAATACTGCATTTGTTAGTTTGAGATCCTCTTATCATCAGGTGCTAATGTTCACAAGCTGGCTACAGAATCAGCATCAGTTTCCCACCTTGAAGGAGTTGCATTAGCTGAGTCATCTAGTTTGCCATCTTGCCTGTGGAGTGTGAATAGGGCTGACACTGAGAGAGTTCTGGGTATGGAAAAGTTGTGAGTCAGGGCACAGTTACCGAGATAGAATGCTAGAATTAGCAATAAAACAATATCTTCTTGTTCTTTCTGTTGTTTTGATGCTGTTTAGGAAACAGCATAATTTTCCCTAGAATCCTGGCTGTTACTAACTCTATGTGGGTTGACACTTCATGAACAAATGGCTTTATCTTGTTGCTTTTTTGCCCTTGATGAGGGACTAAAACTGGTATCATATTAATAGAATTCACAATAAAAACATTTTATGGAAGTAATCAGAATCACTTCTCAACTTAGTTCTCTTTTTTAAATATAGAATTACAAAGATTGATGTTAATAGTTGAACACATAAATTAACTGTGAGCACCAATGACTAATCTATACAGATGTTACCCTACTGAATAAAAGCCAACACTACCTTTTAGGGCAGCACTGTCTTGCCAGCTCTGCACACAGGATTTGATAAATGTCTGTTGCCCAGAAATGTGGATTTTTTTTATAAGCTGCACTTCACTTGAGTAAAAAATAGATATATATTTTATCTTACTTCTGGGCTCTCCAATTTTAAATTCTGTCAGTATCAAGTTTTATGCTAGTAGGTATTTTCAACTTCACTTTAAATATACTTTGGACAACTCAGAAGCAACTAATTCAAAGGGACAAATAACAAGGCATACATATACTATTACTACTGAAGGAAATATGTTTCAAAATACCTCCAAGGCCTTTCTGCTTATTAACCTTTGAAAACTCAACTCTTTTTCTGTAAGTAGAAATTAGTGGGGCTCTTGGTTACATGAAATAAATGTTTAAACACCCATCAGTAAAAAAAGATATAATAAATAGTAAAGGAAATACAACTTCAAGATGCTACGTATCACAATTCATCAACCCAAACATTGAGAAACAATAACAACTTTCATCCTTGTAATTTTAGGAGAATTAATTTGTTTGGTTAAACTGTAATCATTTTCATTGCCTTTCTTGTGTCTTCTTATATGTCTGAATGTGCTAAGGGTTTTTACCGTTCAGATTTCTTTTTCATCATTCTATGTAGTGATACTTAAAGATGGTGGTAAATAACTATTAACTGTGCCCTGGAAGTTAAGAGATAGTATTTTTTATTTTATTTTGCTTTGAGGCAAAACTCAACAATGCTCAGGACTTACTCTTGGCTCTGAACTCAGGGATCACTTCTGGCAGTGCCGGAGGAACCATATGTACTGCCAGGAATTAAACCAGGGTCAGCTATATGCAATCTGCTCTCTCTCTCTCTCTTTCTCTCTCTCTTTCTCTCTCTCTTTCTCTCTCTCTCTCTTTCTCTCTTTCTCTCTCTCTCTATCTCTCTTTCTATCTCTCTCTCTCTCTCTCTATCTCTCTCTCTCTCTCTATCTCTCTCTCTCCCTGCATTTTATTTATTTTTATTTTCCATTGACCCTGCATTTAAAAAAATGGGGGAGGGAACATGAGGGAACATGCTCAGGGGACAATATGGGATGCTGGGGATTGCACCCAGGTCAGCCACGTGCAGGGCCCTATCTAGTTCACTACTGTTCAGTTCTTGGCTCTGCTTTTTTTTTCCTTTTTTTTGGTGTTTGATTTTTGGGCCACACCCGGCAGTGCTCAGGGGTTACTCCTGGCTATCTGCTCAGAAATAGCTCCTGGCAGGCATGGGGGACCATTTGGGATGCCGGGATTCAAACCAACCACATTAGGTCCTGGATTGGCTGCTTGCAAGGCAAACACCGCTATGCTATCTCTCCGGCTCCCTTGGCTCTGCTTTTTAAATGTTATTTTTTTAGGGCCTAGAATGTATCTCAAAGGGTTGGCATGCATGCCTGCCATATGGGAGTCCTGCATTAGATCTTTGTCATAGCATGATCCTCCAAGTCCTGCCAGGTGTGACCTCGCACCAGGGATGCTCCCCTCAAATAGCATAAAAATATATGTTATTCCAACTGAATCAAAAGGTGCAATTCATTTCAGAAAATAATATAAACACTATATCTTTCTTTATTATTTCAAGCATTTTGAAGACCTTTTTTCCTGAAAAAAATATCAATATTATATTACTATGGCTAACTTTCAAAGCGTTCACTAAATCCACAGACTTGACCTGTTTTAACCAATGTGATTTTTTAAAAGAGTTTCAAGGAGCTTCAAAGATAGGACAATAGATAGGACAATGTCTTGCATTTAATAGGTATGTTTCCAGGAACTAACCCTTTGCCTGAGCCAGAACTAAGCTCTGAGCACCACCAGGTGTGGCCCAAAATCAAAAGCCAAAACAAACCAAAAAATTTCAATTTTGGTAAAGATTATAAAATAGAGATTAGTATTAGGATTAGGATTATTAGAATTTTTTTTAAATAAAGAAAAGATATCACTAAACACATAGATAATTTGTATGTAAGAGGACCAGATTTGCTACCTGACATATGGTCCTCTGAGGGCTATAAAACGTAATACCAAACACTGAAGCATGTAACCCCCACAAACAAGTATATAGCTATAAAAACATGCTGAATATCCAAAATATGTGAAGGGAGTTACTCAACACATGAACTAAGGTGAAAATATTCCATATTGCTATTATGTATGCTAGCCCTTAGGAGTTTCATGGTTTATCATCACTTAATTCACACTTGTATGGATAGCCAAAAGCAGGTATATATAATAAAATAAAAAAATTATGAGGGTCATGGGATGAAAATCATGTCAATAAGACAATGTCTGGGCAAGAGTATGCTTTCCTTTGCTATTTGGTAAGTTTTCTCTTACTTAAACTGGGGTTTGACTTTAGTTATATATGCCAAAAGATATAGCCAATAATAAAAAATAAAAGGAAAAGACTGATATTTGTTATCATTTAACTACCTTATTTAACCATTCAGACAGTTTGAATATGTGAATGATATTTGAGGTTAAAACAGCTGAAATACTAAGAAAGAATAGATTTGGCATATAGTTTTTGAATGTGCATTCTTCATTTTGAATTTTTCAATGATTTGTGGGTTAGGATCTCCTTTGAAATCACATAATTATTAGTCATAACCATAAATTTCACAAGATAGGTTTTGAAGAAAAGAAAGGATAAGGGGGGAGAAATTGTAAAATAATACCAATCACTGGAATTACCCTTAAAATGTTCCAGGCATAATTAGAAGCACTTAACCTTCACTTACTTCTCACAATTACACTGAAGTAGGATTGAAAACTATACCTATTTCACAGGTCAGGCATCAGTCACAGAGAAGGTAAGTAACAAGCAGCAAGACACACAGATAGTAGCTGGCCCAGCTGGAATTTAAGACAGACAAGTTGACTGCATATGTTTGTTGTCTCTTTCTTCAGTGTTAACAATGCACTTTTGTTTCATCTATAACAATATGGTTTATTAAGCTATATCATCATTTTCCATTTATAGCTGGAAACCAAGTCTTAAATAATCATGAATTTATTAAACTGCAGTGGAGCTAAGATTCCCAGTAATGGAGTTCAGACTCCAAAGTTGAAGGAAGAAGAGCAATAAGATAATATTTCTTAATGGAACTGAAGAGCAATGTAAGCTCAGGCATGTAGTCTATGTTCATCACAACATAAATAATCGATCTTATCTGTGGGAGGGAGGGTATATTCTATTTACTACAGGGAATTCTATTTTCTAACAGAGTGGGCTTTGTGTGAGGGGACCCTGCACATTCTTCTCTGTAACATCATCACTTTTCATAATTCACTGTTCACTATCTTTTCTGCATGGATGATAAACGCTCCCTAAGTACTGGCAACAAAGTAAGTACCAGACAGGTACTGTGCTAAGTACTGGCAATATGTCCATGTATAAAATAAAGGTCATTATCCTTTGCTTGTTTAGCTTTGCAGCCTAACATCTAGCTGAGTCCCTGGCACCCACTGATTCGCAGTAAATATTTACTAAATGAATAAAAGAATCAATCAGAAAAGTGGAAATGAACAAAACAATAGGAAACAATATTATATGGGTTTGATCTATTCAAGATTTTAATGGTATCTTAATATGCTTGTGGTTAATTATAAAAGTGAACTATAACCCAGATTCTAAAAGTTGTGTGGTTCAGTCTTTCCTCTGTTAGGCTAAATGTTTAAATTGTATTCTTCAGAGTTTAGCCAGTGTCTGTGCTCAGCGCTTTCTAAAAAGGTGATTTTCCAAGGCAAATCTCTCAATAATTAGAGGTGTCATCTTAAAGTTTGTCTGACTTTAGCAGTGAGGTTACAGGCTGCATCAGCACAATTTGAGACAATGGCACTTCACCTCCATGCAAAAAATTAGTAAATTAGCAATCTCCACTATAAATTCATTTGGGAAATCTGCTTTGCTTGTGATAATGAACTCGACAAGCAGGGAGTGATCAGAGACACTCTGGTTGCCTTTAAGACACCTCTAAGACTCACAAACATCAGTTAAAATTTGGGCTCAGCACCTTACAAAGGGATCTGAGCTGCAGGAATAATTTATGATTTTTCACAATATGATGCAGAAGTCATCATTATTAATTTTCAAGGGGAAAGGGCAAAAATACTAAAAAAAAAAAATAACTAAAGAAACACCGACACTTATTTCCTATTAAACAATATTCTCTTCAAGACCACAAAATAAATTCTAAGATTGTGAACAATTTCAGAAAAATTTACAACTCTCTGACATGAAAATTTTGATTCAAAGAGAAAATTCCTTTTTTTTTATTATTCTGGCCCTTGATAATATTTTTTAAATTTGAATTACTGTGAAACACAGTTACACAGTAGTTTATGATTAAGTTTCAGTTATACAATGTCCAACACCCATCCCTTCACCAGTTCACATTTCCCACCATCAATGTCCCCCAGCCTGCTTCCC